>NW_008611469.1:2724-21839 GCF_000691845.1 Merops nubicus
ACCCTGTAATTCTGCAGCAGAAAGTTGTGCTGCTGCTGCTCATTCTGTGTGGGGCAGGGATGAGGGAAATGGGAAAAATAAAAGCCCGAGAGGTGGGAGCTGGCACTGACTGTGGCACTGCTCTGCACAAAGATAAGGCAGCTGTGAGGATGTTCCCGTTCTAGCACGGGTGTGATCAAAATACTGCCTTGCTTTCTGGCCTTAGAGAGCAGATGCTTGTTTTGGAGCAACGTTGAGTGCCTGTAAAATAAATTTATGAGTTCTCTGGAGGTAGCGTCAGCAATTATGAAGACAGGAGAGAATTCTGTCTTTGGTAGACAACTGAGGGAAGGAGGAGGAAGGAAAAAGGCTGAATGGACAATTTCATTTGGTGTTGATTGGTATTAGAGTTATTAACCAAAGTTGTTACTTTGTCTTCCAGATTCTACAGTGAGCTCTCAGTATTCATATATTCTGTATTTCTCAGTTTGGACCAAAACTGGCTTGTTTTTCTTTATGCATTTCTCAAGTTGGTTTCATTTTTCTCCATGGTTGTAAAGTTGGATTTTTGACTGAAAATTATTTTACTTATTTCCACCCCCCCCAAAGAAACTGCCTCCTTCCATTGCTCAGTAATTTGAAAAGAAATAATTGCTCACAAGTACTCACACTATTCTGTAGGCTTAACATTTTACTTCCAGCCTCCAGAATTGCAGCTGCAGTCGTACAAAACAAAGTGTACCTTGGAGTGCCTTGTTGGGTTCATAGGGTTTTAAATTAGCCTTTGAAGAGTCGACTCAGTCATTAACCTGTTGCGACTGTTTCTTCATAGCTTTATAAGTCGAGTTAGGCTCTAGGAACAGCTTGGGTCTCAGTGTGGTGAAGTTCAGTTTCTTTTCAAAACTCACACAGGGTCTCAAGTCATGTAGATAGGGTGATATAAATACTGATGGGCCATTCCGTGACTTTTTCTGTCTCTGTAATGGTTGTTTAAGAGTTGCCACTTAAGGTCTGCCTGTAGAACATCACATCAGTGAAACAGTTACTTTGCTGAAACATTCACTGTCTTACTGTTACTTTTATCCTTTGCCAGGCTTCCAATACTTAAGGGAAAAGAATGAGCATTTAACATAATTTCTGTCTTGTTTCCCTCCAGAAAGTAAAATAAACTCGTGTTCTGTGTTTGATGCTTTTCTGAAAGCTGTGTTGTTTTGTTGTTTGTTTTTTTTTTTTTTCCCCCTCTCATATAGATGGTGATGGAATTTCCTGACAATGTTCTGAACCTTGATGGACATCAGAGTAACAGTGCACAATTAAAACAGTTCATTCAGGTAAATACGGCCTTCTGGTTTTTAATAAGGGTAATATCAGATCCTGCTTTCCTTGGATTCCTGCTTTCACTTCTTTAGGAGGTTCTTGCTCCTGGAATGACTTAAAAGTCACGTCAGCACCTATGTGCAATTACTTGTAGGTACCAAAGTACACTGGGTGCATTTGTGTTCTGTATTTCACAGCATTCACACACTGTTACCTTGTCAGGAGGCAGTTGCTGTATGTCTGCTTAGAATTGAAAACTTGTAAAAACAATGTGTTTTCTGCTTGCTGCCAGTTTATGGAAACAAAAGCTTCTAAATACACTTTATTTTTTTTATCTAAATACCTTTGAACTGCTTTTTCAAGTGGAAATGTGCATTGCTTAAGAGTTACTGTTAGTACAATACCAAGATAGAATTAATGGGCCAGTTTATAGATTATGTATAGTTGACTAGTGACACGTTTTTGTGGTACCCCTGAAGCTTTAATAACAGAAACTTCTCTGCTAACACTTTGGCAAACCACCACAGAGCTGGAACACCTGTAGCAACTAAAAAATTGTGCCACCTGATGTCTAAAGGAACAGGCAGTGTGCTGATCTGCAGCTTGGGGTTCTTCACTCATGGTTTGGCAGCAGCAGTTCAGATGTATGCTGCACATAAGGCATAGCTGTGCTGTGAAAGTGGCTCATTCTGGCTGCTGTGTGACTAGTACTATTAATTACAGGAAAGAGGATTATTGCAGAGTGATATTGTTTGTGAGATTATTTAATGTGCCTGCCTGTAAGGGCACAAACTTTAAGTGTTATCTGATAATAGCTTTACTTTTCATAATATATATTACATCAAATGAGCTGAGAATATTTTCTGTTTTCAGTTGAGGTGTTTACAGGTTCCATGGTCAATCAGTTTCACTCTGTTGTATGGTCTCCTCTTTCTTTCCCCAGAAGTTGGGAGGAGTCATTTCTAGAGCAGTAGTGTCTAAGTGGTGTGGCAGGGAACTGACACAGAAAATTCTGTCCTGACAAAACTTTCCCTGTGTGGGTACAGCAACACTTACAAAACTGTACTTTGTATAACCAGGGAAAAATGATGCTCACAATGCTACACTGACAGGACCCTGCTGTTACAGATGATGTTGGAAAGTGCCAGTAGTGCTGATGTTTTAAGTGCAGATTGGTGTGGTGGAAGGGACTCTCTTCTGCATAGCCATGCTAGTGGCAGTTCAGTGTTGATGGAGTCCAAGCCAGTAATTTAGCAGTTAGAAGAACAGAAGGGTATGTGCTTTTTGGGTGTATGTGTGCCTGGATGTGTTTGACCAGGGAACCAGGAGAAGCTCCTAAATTGTTTGTTGATGTAAGAGGGATTGGAAGGTGTTCTCTTTAATGTTCTATTATTAGCACACATTGAATGTTCACTTCTGAAGTAAAGTGTTACACCCTGAACAGTAAGATGTGCTTTTTTTGATTTCAGATATTAGAATTTTAATGGGAAATGGCATTTAGCCTTCCAGGAAAAACACTGCTAAATTGTCTTGAACAAGTTTGTAAATGAGATTTCCATATATGCCAATGAGAAAGGCAATTCCTGGACACTATGTGCCAAAGATAAAATGAGTATGAGAAGAAGATGAAAACTTGTGGAGCTGTATGTGGAACCCTTTAGTAAAACATCTGTGCTGAGGTGGAGAGAAAAGGGTTTCCTGGTGAGGACAGGGAGGAGTGCATTTGTTCAGAAGCAGCATTTACTGATTGGAGTGGGAACGAGGGGAAAAACATCAGCTTCCTTCCAGAGGAGAGACTGTAAGACATGAAGCAGAATTGCTCCTGTGGTGTTAGCAAGTGTGGGGTTGTTCACAGTAAGTATCTTAGGTGAGACAGTGACCTGAACCTCTGAGCTCTGTGTGCAGTTTCCACGAGTGTATTTTGATACGGAAACGCTGCTGAAGAAGCCTCGAACAGTTTCCGAGGTGTTTCTCACTTATTTTAAAGAATGATTTCCTTTTTTGTTGCTCTTCAGAGGCACAGCATGCTGAAGCAGCAGGACCTGAGCATTGCCATGATGGTGACGTCGCGGGAGGTGCTGAGTGCCCTGTCCCAGCTGGTGCCCTGCGTGGGCTGTCGCCGCAGCGTGGAGCGCCTCTTCTCCCAGCTCGTCGAGTCGGGCAACCCGGCCCTGGAGCCCCTCACCGTGGGGCCCAAGGGGGTGCTCTCTGTCACTCGCAGCTGTATGACTGATGCCAAGAAACTGTACACGCTGTTCTACGTGCATGGGTGAGTGTCTGAAGCTTGGCTTTTCCAGCCACGGCAAACTGGCAAAGAAAACAAACCTGAAGAGCGAGCCCTGCGTATCGGGTCAGGGCCATCTCTGCAGGCAGAAGAGCCAGTGCTAAAATGTTTAGTTATTAATCTTTATAAATATCTAAAGGGCAGGAGTCAAGAGGATGAGGCCAGTCTCTTTTCAGTGGTGCCCAGTGACAGGACAAGGGGCGATGGGCACAAACTGGAACCCTGAAGGTTCCATCTGAACAGGAGGAAAAACTTGCCTGTGAGGCTGACAGCCCTGGAACAGGCTGCCCAGAGTGTTGTGGAGTCTCCGTCTGTGGAGGGCTTAAAAACCCACCTGAGCAACCTGCTGGAGCAGGGGCTTTGGATGAGGTGAGGTCCCTTCCAACCCCGATCATGCTGGGATTCTGTAATAGGAAGTAGAGACTATGGGGTTTTCATGATTTCTTGAAGTGTTTCTTTGCCCCACTACTTTGCATGCATAATGTTAAAAAAAATAATTAAAACCTCTACACCAAAATCCCATTCTACTTTTGGATAGAAAAGTAACACTTGAGAAAGTGAAACCTTCAGGGTTTGGCTAACACAATAAATAGCCTCAGTCTCGGTGCCATTTGTTTCTCAGCCATCAGTGGACCAAACAGTGGCTGCTCAGCACGGTGTGTCTTTGCCTTCCAGCTGGCTTCAGCTCCCTCCTTGCTCCAGTCATCAGCCAACAAGAAGCAGGAAGGGCTGGTGCAGAGCTGGGGACATTGAGATGTGCAGGGTGGGGTAGTGTGACTTGTTAAAGAGGTGGTAATGGTTCCCTGCAGTTCTGCAATAGGTGTCCTTGCTCGAGGCTTGTTTCTTACAAAGTTACACAAGAGCTTTTCAGATGCTGGTTATCTTTATCCTGCTTGCTAGGGTTTGTCTAGAAAATCTGTGCTGTGCTTTCCTTGTGTATTGCAGGATTGTATGGCACAGCGTGTAAAAATGGGGGAAAGGAAGAAAGTTTTAGCTGTAATGTTCATTAGCATACTTGTGTCTGATACATGATCTGAAAGAATCCCTTTAAAATTTCTCTGGATAACCACGTTTTCAGAACACTTAAGTTACATTTTTTCCTGTAGGTCCAAACTGAATGATATGATTGATGCAATTCCCAAAAGTAAGAAGAACAAGAGATGTCAGCTGCACTCCCTGGACACACACAAACCAAAGCCTTTGGGGTAAGTTTGTGTTTAACAGACACAATTCAATCTCAAATATTTGAAAGAACCACACTATCAATACTAATTTATTTTTTAAGCATTGAGATCAATTCTTACACTCTTACCTGGTTGCCAGAGTAGCAATCTCCGAGGTGTTTGGATTACAGTAGACCCAAGTAGGTGGAGGGGGAAGGAACAGAGACACCCAGGAGTTTTTGGGTGGCACAGGGATGAGGCTTTCTCCATAGGTTTTCATAGGAAGGTAGTTAGCCCTTTTTTGGGCAGTAAGATGTTTAATACTTCCCCCCATGCTCTTGTTCATGCCTTGTCTAGACAACTCTAGTGCTGTGAGGTCTTCTGTCCTCCCAAGATAAGATCCTTACTCCTCCTCCATGTGAGACCTGTCCCTCTACTCATTGTCAGAGCTCCCTAAGGCAACTGGTGATGCTTTTACATAAAATCTGAGGCTAGTATAAGAAATCAGCCATTTCCCAAAGTTTGCCTGTTGGTTCTAGCTGTTCCATTTGTGCCTCTTGGCTTTTGGGCCTTTTACTTGGTGATGGGGTGGTTATTTTTTTTTTTTTTTTTGTGGCTTTTTTTTTAAATATCCATGTTTAATTTCAAAACCAGTTGCCAAAACGCAGCTTGGCCATTCCAAACCAGTGCTCTCTGATGTGCTTTTCATATCTCATGTGACATAACTTGGAATATAGTCTGCTCAGGGCATGGATGGCTTCTGCATTGTGATATAAACAATGCTCCAGAAAGACAAACTGGTTTTTGTGCTCTATGCCAAAATGATTCATCAGCAGTTTTCCTCACATTGAGGTGAAAGGGTATGTGCTAAACAAATATAAATCATTTTGCTTGGGATTATTAAAAATGCCTTGCATGACTGTTAATAAAGGGCTTTATTGTGGTTGGGCTGCAAGGTTAAAACCAAAACTCTAAAATGTATTTTCTCAAAATGTGACAGCATGTTTTGAATACAGCAGTGGAAAAGAGGCTTGTATGCCTCTGTGTCTTCAAGTTGAAACGTTTTTTTCCAGCTGGTTAACCAGGAGAACACTCCCTGTCAATCTGTTGGGGATTTGGGGAGTTTTCTTGCATGTGGCATGTATTTTTTTTATATATATATAATGACCTATAAATTAGAGTACCATGCTTAGGTGGAGTGTCCAGGACCTTTATTAGTCAGTTGTGTTGTGTTTCTGGTTAAGCATATGAACTGGGAAAGCTTCACTGTGATCTCCAGTTACAGGGCAGGTATTTTTCTGTGCAGAATTGAGTCTGTTTGGGTTTAGATAAATCCCCTGAGATGTGAGGCATGTGGAATTTGACACTTCATTTTCACTTGTGCTGCTTGAGGACAGTGGTAGCTAATCATTATGTCCCATTATATTTTGGTTACAGGCCTGTCATATAATTAGTATAAAGCTTACATTACACAGGCAAAATATCATAAGTTTTGCCTTTGTTTTTTTTTTTTTTACTAAAGCAAATTCAAAGCATTATGGAAGTGTTAAATTTTTTTTTTCTTTCTTTTTAGTAAGTTTCATCTTTTCTGTGTAAGAACACATGGAACCTGCACTTACCATTTTGGCAAGGCAGGACAATTCTGAAACTGAATGGAGATGCTGCTGCTGCTGCCTTGGTTTCCTCAGTTCATGCTGGAATAAATCACTTTAGTACTTTGAATGCTGGCAGGTTAATAGGGAGCAGGTAGAAAAGCAGTATTTGAATCACAGAATTGTAGAATTTTAGGTTGGGGAAGACTTTAAGATCATCAAGTCCAATCGTTAACCGCTACCCAACGTCCCTCAGCACCACATCTCCACAGCTTTTAAATCCCACCAGGGATGGGGACTCCACACTGCCCTGGGCAGCCTGGCACAGCCCTGGACAACCCTTTCAGTGAAGTTTTCCCTTGTGTCAAACCTCAACCTCCCCTGGCACAACTTGAGGCCATTTCCTCTTGTCCTGTCCTTTGTTCCTTGGGTGAAGAGGCCAACCCCCACCTGGCTTGAGCCTTCTTTCAGAGAGTTGTTGGGATACAGAAGGTCTCTCCTGAGCCTCCTTTTCTCCAGACTGAGCAATCTCAGGTCCCTCAGCTGTTCCTCACCCAGACTCATGCTCCAGACCCTTCCCCAGCCTCATTGCCCTTCTCTGGACACTCTGTGGCCCCTCAAGGTCCTTCTTGCAGTGAGGGGCCCAAAACTGACCCCAGGATTCAAGATGCAAGTAAAGCTTTTTGCTTTAGCTGATAACATGACCTGTGGGCAGTCAGTGCCACAAAGCTTGCCCTCTGCTGAGGGGATAACCCTCTGCTATGCTGCAGAAGTGATCGGGGTGTATCTACTGCTACTTACATGACTCCCCAAATAAATCTCCTGCCCTGAGTGGAAGCAAACAGTGCAACAGCCCAGGCATGGAGGCATCAAGTAGAATCCTCTTACAGGACAAATTTTATTAATCAACTTGGAGCTTCTGCTTGACTTCATTATAGGAAACCTCTTCAGATGAGTTGCATCTGTTGAGCATTTTATGCAGACAAAAAGAGCTTTGAGTAGTAATTGTGTGTTTAATTATGCAGGTTACATAACCAGCTAATACCACTGGAGGGTTACTGGGTGTCCTCAGTTTCGCTGGGCCTGGTTTAGGGCTGCTCAGTTCCATCCAGGGCTAAGGAGCATTTTAACCTCTCATAAACACAAACCATATGATCTGGCAAAGGAGCTAATAGCATATGTAAATGCTTTTGAGGAGCTGATTATTAAGTAGGAGTGTTTCTTCCCCTGTTCTTCTGTTCTGTTGTATCCACACATGAGCTTCAACAGAAATGACTGTTCTGATAAAATGTCAGGTGTAGACAAGCCTGTAAGTAAACACAGCTTGCTATTTAAAGTTTGTTCTTTGCTCTCCAAGTGTACTTTTCACATCTCCAAATGTGTGTTGTAAAGTGTTGGGGTGTTCCTAAGCAAATTTCCTAAATGTAATGGAGAGTGTTTTATGGTGGCAGATGTGTGGAAGTCTGTTGGGATTATTTTTGTTTTGCTTTTTTCTTTGATTTTTTTTTTTGTAAGTTGTCATGAAATTTGATCTGCCTGAAGTATTAAAACTTGTGTGTATTTATACTTCAGGTAGTATTCTGAAAATTACTACTGCATTTCAGCTGTAACATAAAGTCACTATGAGGCTGGGTTATAAACACAGACAGCAGAATTTGTATCTCAGGACTAACTTCACTGGAAGTTAAGGCTTAGCCTGTAGGATTCAGAGTAAGCTGAGGAACATGGTAACATTTTCATTTCATTTGTTCAGGAAGAATAACTAGGTCATAGTATATGTGGTATAGGTTTAAAACAAAATGTTTTTAATACTATGTGGCAGTGAAGGGAGCAGTAGCACATTCAGTACAGAGAAATGAAGTGCAGATAAGGAAAATAGTGAAGACAGGAGGAAGGAAGAGAGCAAGTGTAGCATCACTTCCCACTGTGGACCTTTCCAGGGAGCAGTCAGGTAAACTAATGATGCTTGATTCTGCTGCTTTTCTCAAACTCTGAACAGAATAATGTACAGCCTTTTTGTTTCTTATGGTTCTTTTTTTTTTTTCCAGGGGTTGTTGGATGGATGTGTGGGAGCTCATGTCCCAGGAATGCAGGGATGAAGTAGTTTTAATTGACTCTAGTTGTCTTTTAGAAACATTAGAAACCTATCTACGGAAACACAGGTATGTTAAAAGAGCAAAGACACACCTTCCTTTTGAGGAATACCTGCTGCTTTCTTTGGGAGAGAGTCACCATGCATGCAGAGGTCACCCAAAGTTTAAAAGTGTAGAGGATTCTTCAGATACCCTTCTAAAATGGAGCTCTAAGCTTCGTGGTGATGGAGAACAGTCAATGAGACTAAGATGGTGAAATATTCTTTGTGTTTTACCTGTTGTTCCAGGTTATGGCTGTGGGAATACAGAGACCTCAGATGAAGTCATAACTACTTACCTTAAGTTTTTTGGTTAGGATTAAATTATGGTGTACAATTTGAGGTATCAAAGCTGTGTATGTTCTTTCATTCTCTCACAAGCAGCCTGCTCTGGTGGGGACTCTGCCTTCTTTTAGGCTTTCCATGAGTATCTGCAACTTTCAAAATAATGTGAACTAAATTAATAGAAGCAGATTTTAGGCTTGGTGTTGCTTGTAAATCACTGTTTTAAAACAGTTGTTTATGGCTTAGTAGTGCTATTAGGTCTCTCTTGCAGGGCAAAAATAGGCCACCAAATGACTGTTGCATGTCTGTGCCAGCTACCACAGTGATTAGAAGTTTTGATTTCCACTAGTCTCAAGGTTTCTGATATAAACTGGGGGCACAGATGGGTGCGGGGGTGGTGGTGGTGTGGAAATAACACTTTGGAAACAAAATAACTTTAATCTCCTGTGACATTAAACATGGTGTTGGCAGCTTTCCTGATGCTAACCTGCAATAATATTACTGTTTTCTTTCCTTTCACCGCAGAAACTAGCCAGTTATAGTTCTATCAAACATCAAAATATGTTTCATTTAGTGTTGTCAAGTGACTGGACAAACTAGGAAAGGGAAAAACACCATCAAGAGGTGGCATGAAGAGCCAGCTTTTCAAGCTGAAAGCTGAAATGTGAGCAGCTTGTCTGACTTGCATTTTTAGAGTAATACAGCAAGAGGTTTTGTACCTTCTTGGAGGTGATAAAATAGAATGAGCTTAATTTGGTTGTATTTTAATTATAACAGACTTTGTAACTATACTCATTAATTATCTGAGCTATCACCAGTGTAAATGGAATACATTGTGTTACATAAAACCTTGTTTGGCTATCTGTGCAATAATCTAATAATTTGAAATATGTTTAAGGGTGTTTGTAGTGGAAACATTGCTCTTATACAGTGGGCAACAGAGGAAACTTTTCTCATTGCTTATCACTCACTTGAGTATACTTGAAATAATCTCTATAAAGTAACTTGGAGTGTGTTACTTGAGAGGAATTTTGTCCTGGCTTGTGCTAATGATTCAGTTTGTTCACTGTTAGTTTTCTGATCTCTGAACAAATACGGAATTTCACATCCATATAGGAATTTCTTCCTATTAACAATTAGCCTGATTTATGCCTTGGAGCATGAAAGCTGATATCCAGGCTTGTAATATATGATAGACAGTGTAACACGTACAGTAAACTCACGTGGCTTACAGCCAAAGTCTTACTGTTTTACCTTCTGAAGTAACACAACCTCACCCGCCCTGGTTGAAGTACAGCATGCACCATGGAGTAGCTCAGGACGTCACAGCGTGGAGCGGCCCCGGGGCGCCGCCGGAGTGAGGACTCTTCCATCCCTTCTCTCCCCACCCAGGTTTTGCACCGACTGCAAGAACAAGGTCCTTCGGGCCTACAACATCCTGACTGGGGAGCTGGACTGCAGCAAGGAGAAGGGGTACTGCGCGGCGCTGTACGAGGGGCTGCGCTGCTGCCCCCACGAGCGCCACATCCACGTCTGCTGCGAGACCGACTTCATCGCGCACCTCCTGGGCCGCGCCGAGCCCGAGTTCGCAGGAGGGTATGAGTATGTAGTTTGCTAGAGTGGGCTATCTAGCGCTTTGCTTCTTTATTTGGTTATTGACTGGATTGGGCACAAGTGATTTTTTTTTTTCTTTTGCCTCCTTGCTGTGTAATAAGCGTGGGGGATGCACACACACGTACGGAGCGGGCTTTCCAACAGCGCTGCAGCGCGGCGAAGGTTTTGCCTGTGCTTTTGACTTGAGAGCAGACTGAAAGAAGTGGCCCCGTGTCTTCTGGCTCACGTGTGCTCTCAGTGGGGCTGCCTGCTTCTCACTGAGCTGTTCAAAGGATGCAAAATAGAAAGAGAACCCTGGCTGACACTTTTACCAAGTGTGCAGTTTAGTTTTGTTGCCTTTTGTGCATTATGGTAATTTCTGAACTAAGATGCTGCTTCTAAACTAAGAGGCTGTTTCAGCATCTTAAAATCTTCCAGTGGAAAACATAATTCTGAGCCTGATATCCTTAAAACTCAATTATAACCATGTGATTATTCCTTTTATAATTTTCCTTAATGGATGATAGATACTGAAATATTATTTGGTATGGTAAGTAATATATAAACTTTGATGTGTGTTTATTCAGCTTCAGTTAACAGATGCATAAACGGAAGCTGAAATATTTGCTATATAAACTAAATACAGATTCTAGGAAACAAAAGAATGGCTGTGTTTCGTTGGCATTAAGCTCTGCTGACCCCTCCTATTAGGAGCAAGCAGAGGCTGATGGGGCAGCACCTGCAGAAGTCAGGGTTGGAAAGTGCAGGTTGAGGTGCTGGGATGGAGTGGTGCCTTTGACCCAGGCCTTTCTATTTTGCATCTGCATGCAGCACAGCAGAATTCAATTTGAAAAGCTGTTCATGCAAACGTATCTTCCCTTGTGCTTAAAGAAAATGTCATTGAACTGCTTTGATAGACTTCCAGCTACTCTAACCATACTGTCCTTTGGTTCACCTCTTCCTTTAGACGAAGAGAAAGGCATGCTAAGACAATAGACATAGCCCAAGAAGAAGTTCTGACCTGCCTGGGCATTCATCTCTATGAAAGATTACACCGAATCTGGCAGAAGCTGCGTGCTGAGGAGCAAACGTGGCAGATGCTTTTTTACTTGGGTGTTGATGCTTTACGCAAAAGTTTTGAGGTAAAAATCAAATTTTATCAAACTTGTATTTGAATTGCTGTAGTAACTGTGTAGCTTTCATAAAGCTCCCTGCAAAGGCTGGGCTGGAAGGAGCTGCAAAGGTGTTGCATTCAGCCCCTTGCTCACAGGGGGCAGCAGTTGTGCAGGACCAATGCATAGCACAGCTGAGCTCCAGTCCGGCGTGAGGTCTGCTGGAACACAAGACTGAGGCTTGCTTTTACTTCCAAGCCACATGTTACAGCACACAGGATCTTCTGTGGTTTTCATTCACACTGAAAGTATTTCTACCTGATGGCATTTAAAGTAGTTCTGGCTACAACAGGGTTTTTTTAGCTTATTAGTGAAATTGGAGAATGAGCTTTCAAACTACAAACACAACTGTTAACTCTTGTGTTTGGTGTGTTCCAAGGGCACTCTGTAATCCTTTGGGATCTTGAGCTTCAAACACAAGTCCCTTAATGTGTGCCAGTAGTACACTTGCTCTTCAGTATGACAGAGATCTTTTTTGTTAACTTTATCTTCCATTCATAATGACTGTTTTCCCTAAAAACTTCTAAAACATCAGAGGAGGAGAAACCAAATCAGTCTCGGAAAGATCACAGTGGAACCCTAATCTAGTTAGTTTGTGGAGTTTTTCCCAAGTGATTTTTTAAAGGGCTTAAAATGGTATGGGAATGGTGCTGGACTGGGTGCACGGTAGCAGTTTTGCCTTACTGTTGTGGTTTTTTTTAATCTAATAAAGTGCAGTGTTGAAAACTGATTAACATTGTAAACCTTGGGTAGTTATACTGGCATGCAAGCTTGCCTATGAATTTGAAATTTTTTTTATAAATGTGAAAGCTTGACTTGTGTTAACACCTATAAACAGATGTAACTTCTCCTGAACAGATGGCTGTGGAGAAAGTGCAGGGCATTAGCCGATTGGAGCAGCTCTGTGAAGAGTTTTCAGAAGAAGAACGAGTACGAGAGCTTAAACAAGAGAAAAAGCGCCAAAAACGAAAGAACAGGCGGAAAAACAAGTGTGTGTGTGAGATCCCTGCTCCTGTGCAGGCCACAGAAGAGAAGGAAATCAACCAAGCAAAGGTAAGCATGGAGAGCTGTGGCTTTTTGCTGGTCTTAGATAACTAGATTTCTGCTTCATGCATTAGCTCTCTGTTCAGTGTTAGAATTCCTGAGAGGCTTTTGTTGTATTTCAGTTTTGGGAACTAGCTTTGGGTTGCTAGTGGCAGCACTAGAAGTAGTGCTTCAGATTAGTACAGTGTTTTTGTAAAGTAGTTGCCTGGAACCCTGTAGCTTTTGGGGGTTTGGTGGGATTTATTAAAAAAAAAATATCCCAAATCTAGGGGTAAAGTTGTGCTTAAATATTTTTCAACCATCATTTCTTAAAGATCACTAAAACTACAGGATTTCAAGTACTAATTGCAGTCAACTACCACTGAATTTCTGGAGAGGGGAAGCTTTAATTGACAAAATGCAATTATTATTCTGGATCTGTTGACTGAACTCTGGAGTAACTGTAGGCCCTGTTATTGTGGGGAAAGTTGTTGTTTGGGGTTTTTTTTAATTGCATTTCTGAAGAATTACAAGCACTGCTGTGGCTGTTACCAGTCAGCATCAGCTCCTTTTTCTTGTGGAGACAGCACTTGCAAGTCTATTTTTGGTTTTGTTTTCAGGAAAAATCCAACTTCACGGAAAGTAGTTGCAAAGCCTGTGGTAGCAGTGAAGAAGCCAACAGCTGTGTAGAAGTAATAGTTACGAATGAAGGCACTTCCTGCACCTGTCCTAGCAGTGGTACCCTATTAGGTTCACCTAAAATAAAAAAAGGTATGTTAAGCTATACTCCAGGATTGGGAAGAGAGGCTGGAAAGCTGCCTGGCAGAAAAGGATCTGGGGGTGCTGGTGGACACCTGGCTGAACATGAGCCAGTGTGTGCCCAGGTGGCCAAGAAGGCCACCAGCATCCTGGCCTGGATCAAAAATGGTGTGTCCAGCAGGGAGAGAGCAGTGATCAAGGCCCTGGGCATGGTACTGGTGAGGCCATAGCTTGAGTACTGGGGTCAATTTTGGGTACCACAGGCTAAGAAAGACACTGAGGGGCTGGAGCGGTTCCAAAGAAGGGCAACAAAGCTGGTGAAGAATTTGGAATATGGCTTATGAGGAGCTGCTGAGGGAACTGGGGGTGTTTAGTCAGGAGAAGAGGAGGCTGAGGGGAGACCTCAGCAATTCCCTGAAAGGAGGCTGGAGTGAGGTGGATGTTGGTCTTTTCTCCCAAGTAACGAGCGATAGGACGAGAGGAAATGGGCTCAAGTTGTGCCAGGGAAGTTTTAGATTGGATATTGGGAAGAATTTCTTTCCTGCAAGAGTAATGAGGCCTTGGACCAGGCTGCCCAGGGAGGTGGTGAAGTCACCATTCCTGGGAGGGTTCAAAAAACATGCAGCCATGGCACTTGAGGATGTGGTTTAGTGGTCGTGGTGTTGGGTTGATGGTTGGACTGATGATCGTAGAGGTCTTTTCCAACCTTAATGATTCTAGGAAATGTTGTTAATTTTTAGTTTTGAAAACATTTACCATTTATGGGGTAAACAGCATTCAGCTCTTTTAAAAATAAACATTTTTGTTAAAGAATTCTTTCTCGTTTGAGGCATAACTAAAGAAAATCCAACAGCTGCTGCAGCTTACTGTAACCCTTCCCTTTGTGTCAGGTCTCTCTCCACACTGTAACGGCAGCGATTGTGGCTACTCCTCCAGCATGGAGGGCAGCGAAACAGGATCTCGGGAGGGGTCTGACGTGGCCTGCACTGAAGGAATCTGCAACCACGACGAGAACGGTGGGTGGGGTGAGGAGGTGACACTGGTGTAGCCTCCACGGAACTGAAGTGGGTGGGAAGAACATTCCCTGTCTTTTGCAGGAGATGATTCCTGTGTCCATCGCTGTGACGACAAGGAGGAGGATGGAGACAGCTGTGTGGAATGCTGGGCGAATTCAGAAGAGAACAACACAAAAGGCAAAAACAAAAAGAAGAAAAAGAAAAGTAAAACTTTGAAGTGTGAGAATGAACATGTAAGGAACGTAGCTACTCCAGAATGCTGCTTTAAATGCATACGTTTTAAAGGTGCTACAGAAGTGTTTCAAGTTTCAGTTGTGATTAATGCTGTAAATGGGGTAACAAGGGTCTCCTCTTGCCTCTCCATCCACATTTTGACATTGAGGTCCTTCCTAGAGTAGGTTGTGGTGGGAGGAGTCTGTTCTCTCCAGCGTTCCTACGCACATGCTCTTTGGCTCACTCTCAGTGAATGAACCTGCCAGGCACACACTGATAAAACACATCCCTGAACTTCTCCCTGTCCTCTTTCCTCCTGCTTCCATCTCAGGCTTTAACACGGCCCATTGTTCATCACAGGCTGTTTTCCATTTCAGATTCAGAAACTTGGAAGCTGTTTGGCAGATCCAGGTAACAGAGAGACCTCAGGAAATATGCACACAGAGTTTCATCGCGACAAGACCAAAGACACACATGCCGAAAGCTGCTGTGGCTCAGAAAAAAGCGGGCAGCAGTTGCCTTGGTTTGAGCACATGAAAAAAGTGTCACAGTTTGCAGAACCCATGGAAATGTCACTTGTTCCCGATACTGGAAAAGGTGCCAAGAGCTTAGTGGAACTCCTCGTAAGTAACCGCTTGCTTTGGGTTTTCCATTAGGCTGTATTGCTTTAACTCCTCGGGGCTGGGGCTGGGGTTTGGAGCTCAGATCCCACTGACAAGCTGTGACAGGAGCGAGTGTAACTGAACCAGAGATTCCCAGCTCTGCTTTTGCATGTGCTCTGTACAGTGTGGAACTGGGACCCTTTGCAGAGGAGAGAGAATGCAAGTGACAGAACTAGTATTCTGTTCATTAGCACAGATTGCATTATTTCATAGATGGAAGTGTGCATTAGTGCTGCCTTCCTGCCTCAAATGTTACTTCCCACTATGGGCTCCTCAGACAACTTTCTTCTCTCTCCTTCTCTTCTCGCTCCTTCTCTTCCCCTTCTCCTTCCCCTTGCTTTACATCCGTTTGCCCTCCCCCCCTAATAAAGGCCATCCCTTTTCTGTGGAAGTGTGCTGAGACTGAAGCATTTTCTGGCAGATGTGGCTGTGTAGGCTGCCTCACAGGGCAGGGCTGTGGCCAGGTAGCAGCTGAGGCTGGAGGTGTGTGGCTGGCTGCCCGTCCCCCGGTGTGGGCACCGCCCCCAGCGCTGCACCCGCCCGGCTCCGCTCGGGTTCCTCAGCGTAGCAGCTGAGGCTGGAGGTGTGTGGCTGGCTGCCCGTCCCCCGGTGTGGGCACCGCCCCCAGCGCTGCACCCGCCCGGCTCCGCTCGGGTTCCTCAGCACAGCTGAGGCTGGAGGCTGCACCCGCCCGGCTCTGCTTGGGTTCCTCAGCGCCTGTTTCCCTTTGCAGGATGAGTCCGAATGCACTTCTGACGAGGAAATCTTTATCTCCCAAGATGAAATACAGTCCTTCATGGCAAACAACAAGTCTTTTTACAGCAATAGAGAACAGTACCGACAGCATCTGAAGGAGAAATTTAATAAATACTGCCGCTTAAATGATCACAAGGGGCCCGTTTGTAACGGTTGGTTGACAACGGCTGGAGCGAACTAAACACAATAAAGTAGCTCTGTCTCTCACTGAAACTCTCAAGATGACTACTGCGCCTTCTCTTTCAAAAACTTAATTTAGTGACTTATGGCAAAATTTTATCTTAAATTAATGTGATTTTTTTTTTTTCCTTGTTTTTGGGGGAGGCTGGTGGAGGTGATTTCATTAATTTTGTTCTTTCTTCAGGCTTGTATCTTTAGTTGAGTAGCTGTGCAAGCCTCTCTTATAATTTAAGCCATCTCTTTTCATGAAACGTTTCTCTTACTGTGAGACTTACGAAAAGCAAACTAGTGGCAAAGTAATGTTGTACCTATAATTCTGTACAGAATGACAATGAGCTGAATATAAGATTTTACAAAGTAGACATCCATTTGCAAAGATGTTTTGGATGTAATATGTTAAAGCGCAATGTGCAAAATTTAAATAAAGAATATTTATTAATACGCATAGTACAAGTTGGCACAGGCGTGTCTGCTTTCAACACCCCTGCCCTGGGGCTGCTCAGGGGGGTGGCTGTCACCTCAGCCCCTGGAGCTCAGTGTCAGGTGAGTGAACTCCCTGCAGGGTCTGGGGTGATCCTCTGGCACAGTGTGGGGCTGGCAGAGCTGTCGAGCAGCCTTGTGCTGTGTGAGTCCTGACACTGCTGCTGACCCACGGCTGGCACGTTTGCTTGGGTGGTGGTACAGAATTTGTTGTGAGCCTGCAGCCGCTGCTGCTTCTGGGGCTTAATTTAGTTTTCCATCAAGACAGTGACTGATGCTAGGGAGTGAGGAGACTGTGCATGTTTTCCTGCTCCCCCCACAACACAGAGTCAGAGCTGCTGCCTGAGCCCTTCAGACCATAATTGAAAAGATTTTCAACACACCTTGAGGTCCTAACAGCACCACGTGCCCCATACTGAGCACAGAACATGAGACCTGCTGCAAAAATATCCTGTCAGGCATATCTTGTTCTTACAGACGTGGTATCTAGTGGCAGGGCTGGTTTGTAAGAGGGTGATCTGACAAGCAGTGAGGGTAGGGGTGTGGGAGGTGAAGAGCAGGGGTTTCAAACCCGGTACTGGGTGGAGAGGACGGGAGGAGGTGGGGGTGCAGTTGTGCACAGCGAGTGTCCAAGTTCAGCTGCCCTGAGCTGACCTCTGGGGCACTCAGATGGAGCTGCTACATGGTGGTGTGTACCTAGAGTTGGAGGCTGCTTGTGCTGGTGCAACTCAAAGAACAGAGGAATTAAAAATGCTGTGTGCAAATTGAAGTCATGATACAAATGTTCTTACCACAAAAGCCCCAAATAACTCTTATTTAGAGGAGGTCGTGCTCTGTTGATGCACACTCTCACTGCATCATTTTATAGCTGATCTACAAAATTGGATGTAAAAATGATGTTCTTGCATGAGCTTCAGCTTCAGATGTTTGTCCAGGTTAACTGGTAATACTGGTAATCCCTCTGGATGTTAAGTTGTATTTATTGATTTCACTCAATTACAAAACAGAAGAAAACTGTGAAGATATTAATGCTTTTTTTTATATGGAGTTGCTTAGATTTTGGTGGCGACTGCCACTAAAAGAAGAAAAATCTGGATTTGGGTGGTGTGTAAATAGAATTACAGAGTATCATTCAAAATTTCCTCATTCCCTATACTGTGGTCCTTCATTTTTTTTCTAGTAGACAGGTTTGTGTTGGCTTTGCTTCATGCTTCAGACACATTAAGAGGCACCGTGCCTGGTGATGCTGAATTTGCTCCCAATTCTCACAAAGAACCTGAGAGTTAATTCACTGAGAAAACAGAGAGAAGAATTTAACTCTGAAATTCACCCTCCTGAAGATGAATCTTCAGCTTCCTCTGAGGCAACGTGGGCCCTGTCACATTTACTCTGTGGCTACAGGCGATTTTGAAAGATGGAAAACTTCCTTTTGCAATGTGTGGAGGGGAGAGACCTTATTGTGGTGGTTTCTTTAATCAAATACTGTCAGCTACAGGAAAAATGGGGTTAACTTCAGAGCAGAGCTGCTGGTGCAGGCACCAGGAGCTGCTTCAGCTGGGTGGTTGTCCTTGGTAGTTGATGAAACCAGCGCTTAGGTGGAGTGTTCCTTGTTCTGTGCTTTACCAGGAACTCAAATGAAGGGAAAAAACCTGAATTAGGATCTTTTTTGTTTTAAAAGTAGTGTTATCACACACCTCTCACAGCCATGTGCTGCTCCTGGCAGCACCTACAACCTTCCCTATGGATTTATTGGGGCCAAGGGCCCTTTTTGCTGCACCACCTCCCATGACCCACTGTTCTGTGCTCACTGTGGGCCCTGCACTTACCCCAGCTCACCCCCAGTTCCCTCCCCCCCAAAAAATATCCTGCTTCCCTTGCCCCGTTGGGTGAGGCACAAAAGTGCTACTTATATTTTACAAATCCCAAAGAACCTGAATACCTGTGTAGTTTATTCTTTACTTTTAGGTTTTTAATTTTCAGTGACAGGCTGTGCAAGCAGCTCTAGGGGTGGTACTTAGGAATCAGACTTTAATAATGTTCTCCTTTGTGTTCTGTCTGTTGGAAGCAGGTTTAAATTAAGCTGCCCAGCAGTGCGTGGCCAGTGGGAGGGGAAGGGCAGGGGGAACACCTTCCAACCTGGCATTCCCAGCATGTCCTTGCAGCAAAGCCATTGTCCCCAGTGGCAGCTGGACCCTAGAAGTCGATCAGGAGTCACACCCAGGACAAAAATCCCCAAAAGTTGCCTTCTTTTGAAAGCCTATCTCCCATTCTAACTTCTTCCAGGTAGAGAGTGATCATGGCCCGTCTGTTTTATTTGCGAGGTGGATTTTGCTGTGAACCTTACAAAGGGCCACAGCTGCATCCAAGCACTCCTAAACCCCCTCATTTTATTAGTACACCACACATTATCATTTCTACACCCCCCACCCCTCAGTCCAGACCCACGGCGAAGCCCCTCGCACTCCACGGCTGCCGCGGGGAAACCTGGAGGTCACTTCTCCAACAACGAG
>NW_008611470.1:0-40176 GCF_000691845.1 Merops nubicus
ATGATAGTACTCACTAACTGCTCTCACAGCTGATCCTCCTGCCTCAGACCAGCTCTGTGCTCCCCTTTCAATCACAGAATCGTTAAGGATGGAAAAGACCTCTGAGGTCATCAAGTCCAAATGTCAACCAAACACTACCATGACCACTAAACCATGTTCCAAAGTGCCATGTCTACCTGGTTTTTGAACACCACCAGGGATGGTGACTCCACCACCTGCCTGGGCAGCCTGCTCCAATGCCTCACCACTCTTTCAGTAAAGAAATTCTTCCTAATATGCAATCTGAACCTTCCCCTGGCACAACTTAAGCCCATTTCCTCACATCCTATCTCTATTTACCTCTCAGTCAGTTGTAGGGAACAACAAGGTCTCCCCTCAGCCTTGTCTTCTCCAGACTGAATAATCCCTGTTCCCTCAGCTGCTCCTCATAATACATGTCCCCAGACCCTTCACCATCTCCATTGCTCTTCTCTGGACCCACTCGAATGCATCAATGTCTTACTTATACTGTGACACCCAAAACTGAACACAGTACTTGAGGTGCAGCCTCACCAGTGCTGAGTACAGGGGCAGGATCATCTCCCTACTCCTGCTGGTCACACTATTTTTGATACAGGCCAGGATGCTGTTAGGCTTCTTGGCCACCTGGGCATACTGCTGGCTCATGTTCAGCCAGCTGTCCACCAACAACCCCAGGTCCTTTCCCACCAGGCAGCTTTCCAGCCACTCCTCCCCAAGCCTGGAGTATTGCCTGGAGTTGTTGTGACTCAAGTGCAGGTCACACTTGGCCTCGTTGAACCTCATACAATTGACCTTGGCCCATTGATCCAACCTGTCCAGATCCCTCTGCAGAGCCTCCTGTCCCTCGATCAGATCAACACTCCTGCTCAGTTTGGTTTAAACTTATGGAGGGTGCACTCAATCCCCTCATCCAGATAATTGACGAAGATATGAAGCAAGACTGGCCCCAAAACCGAGCCCCTTGTGACTGGCTGCCAACTGGATTTAATTCTGCTCACCACTGGTTTCCAGCTGAGGAGCAGAGCTCATGTTGCTGCCCATCTCCCGCTCCAGCAAGAACAGCCTTTCCGAGGAGATTGCTTCATGCTTAATTTAAATCATTTTGGACTGTAGGGGGATATATGCAGCCAGACCTGGGCTAATTTTGCTTTTTTAACTTGCATCCGATTCCCTTATAGTGAGAAACTCCAGAAGTTAACATTTGGGTAAATTACCCTACAGTGTATGAATAAACATAAGGATGATCAACGGGAATAATGTAACATGTTTGCCTCAATTTCATAACAACCTCTCTGCTAGAAACATAATATACCAACAAGTGGAACTGTTACAATTACAGAGGTAATTTTAAATAAGCTTTTTTATGGCCACCCCTGGATTTTCAGTCATATCCTTCCTTCTGTTTGTATGTCCTTTACACCAGATCCCCTTTCCTGACAGACTCCCTGTTTTCTGTGTCCCTTCTCCACATTTTCTAGAAGCAAGAGAAGTGCTTAGAGACATGGAAAGTTACTCTTCCTTATTACAATAATGATATGTAAATGTATGCTACATCCTCAGCCTCTTCTGTAAATAGAGACGGGTGTGTTATCTTTACATTCCAGGGCTGCTGTTATTAAAACATCTCACACAAACGTGCACTTAGTACTTGGTTTGCATAGGAATGGCCTTGCTCATTTGCTTTTTGGAAAAAGACCACAAGACAAAACAAGCTGACAAAGTGAGAGAGCATCTTTGGGAGTATGTCTTTAGTAGTATCGGAAAAAAAATACATTTTTTCAGTCTAAGTTCACTAACTGATTTCCAAAAGCTGTGAAGAGCAAGTTGCTCGGTTGTAACTGGGGTCAGCAGCTCAGGTTCAAATGTTGTTGTGAACCTAGTGCACTTAACCTGGGCAATTTTGCTGGGTGCTGGAGGAGGCAGGGCAGGCTCTGCAGGTGGGAAGTGCAGTGAGAGGTTGCAGTATGTTCCTCTAGGGTCTCAAACAAAGCAGAGCACTGCAGGTCTTTCTGCAGATCTGTGGCCTTGCTCTGCTGGGACATACTGGGAGCAGAGGCTGAGCACCCCCTTGGCCAGGCAGTGGGCAGAGGCTGACTCCAGGTGGCCATGCTCCTAGTTTGAAGCACGCCTACATGGCGTAGCTGCTGCAGCACAGGGAATCGGTTAGCAAAGAGCAAAGCAGCCCATGCACCAGTCTGGGCCACTTTGGTTTACCCACAGCTGGGCTAGGTGGTTTAACCAGTGTAAACTCTCTTTACGACACCAGTGAGTAAAACCAAGCCCTGCCGTGCCATCACTGTGGAGGGCACCACTGGGAAACCTCACAGGACATAACCTACCTCAGGTGAGGAGGACTTCTCTGAAGTTTCAGAATTATGAAACTCTAATGAAGATGTACTGGATGGCCAGAAAGAACTAAACGATGACCATGTGTGGTGGCTTGGCTCTGGCTGGATGTCAGGGTCCCACCAAAGGTTTCCTCAGCTAGACAGGGGAGAGAAAAAAAAAAAAAGGCTGGGAAGAGATCATTCACTAAGTACCATCACAGGCAAAACAGACTTGACTTGGGAAAAATTTAATGTAATTTTGTTTATTACCAGTCAAATCAGAGTAGGATCATGTAAAATACACCCAAATCTGAAAAAACTCCTTCCCCCATGCCTCTCTTTTTCCCAGGCTTAAATTTACTCCTGACTTCCCTGCCTCCAGCACAGGGGGATGGGGAATGGGGATTATGGTCATTCCATCACGTCTCCTCAGGGAGAGGACTTCTCACACTCTTCCCCTGCTCCACCCTAGGGTCCCTCCCACAGGAAACAGTCCTCCATGAACTTCTCCAACATGGGTCTTTCCCACAGGCTGCAGTTCCTCATTAATTGCTCTGGTGTGGGTCTTTTCAATGGAGTGCAGTCCTTCAGGAACAGACTGTTCCAGCTGGGTCCCTCACGGGGTCACAAGTCCTGCCAGCAAACTTGCTCTGGCATGGGTCTCTGTCTCTTCATGGGATCACAGGTCCCACCAGGACCCTGCTCTGGTGTGGGCTTCCCACAGGGTCACAGCCTCCTTCAGACATCCACCTGTTCTGGCATGGGGTCCTCCATGGGCTGCAGGTGGATATCTGCTCCACCATTATCCTCAAGGGGCTGCCTGCCTCACCATGGTCTTCACCTCAGGCTGCAGAGGAATCTCTGCTCTCATGGCTGGAGCATCTCCTCCCCCTTCTTCACTGTCCATGGTGTCTATGGGGTTCCTCTCACATTTTCTCACTCCTCTCTCTGACTGTAGTTGAACAGGCTTCCCCCCCACCTTCTTAAATATGTTATCACAGAGGTGCTACCACCATCACTGACTGCCTTGGTCTTGGCCAGCAGTGGGTCTGCCTTGGAGCTGTCTGGCATTGGCTTTAATGGACACAGAGACAGTTTCTAGCAGCCTTTTCACAGAAGCCACCCCTGTAGCCCCTCCGCTACCAAAACCTTGCCACACAAGCCCCATAGGCTTTGCCACAACAATACACTTTAGTCTTAACATATCAAGTTCAAAATCCAAAGCTTGGCTCCACCACTGTACATCTTTTACTAAGAAAGTTTCCATTTCCTTCTTGACAAGTACAAACGTCTGTTGCTGGCACTGTATGTGCCTTTTCTCAAGCCAACGCTGTTTGTAAAATTTCTTTAAAAAAATTACTTAAAGCAGGAGTTAACCCCTTGCTAAGTTAAATTGCCAGTTTCTTGATTCAAATTGCTTTTTCTCTACCACATTTCTTTCTCCAACTGATTTGTCTCTTCAGCAGCTTACATTTCTGTGTCAGATTTTCTGACCTCTGTACCATATTTTGCATAGTGCCCTGCCTAAAGTGCACTTCAGCCCGTAAGCAAATAATATTTGTTTTCTCCTATATCCATCCATCCTCTGGGAAATCGGATTTTAAAGCCAAGGTTTTAAAGACGTAGGTACTCTATTTCATTGTAATGTGGCTGTGCTAGTGCCAAGATGCATCAACTGCCTGAAAATATTGGTGTCTGAAGGGTTTGATTTTCTCTCTTTGCAGTAATTAAGTACTGTGCAGATGGAGTTAAGGATTTATTTAGAATAATTATTGATTTTTTTTCTTCATCTTTCTCACTATTTTTTGTCATTGTGAAATATTGTGCATATTTTGGTTTCCTAATTTTCTTAGGCTACTTGTGGAACACAAAAAATCTGCTCAAGAATGTTAGGTAAAAATGTCTGTGAAGGCAGGAAAAAAATTAAAATCTTAAAAAATCTTTTTTGAAATCCGTGATAATAGATTTCAAACTAGTCTGGAATTAAATTAATAGTTAAGAATATTTTTGTGGCTTTTTTTTTTTTTAAGGGATAACATTTTATTTCAAAAAGGATCATTTCATCAAGTATTTTGATGAAGAATTTCTTGCTGCTCTTCTGAGTAGCAGGACTATGCATGTCCCAGGATATGCTAAGAGATGGGTTGTACTACAGGAGTGGGACTTGTTAGGTTTCTGCTGCAAGACTCAATAGCTTTGGTAATAAATGACAGTAATCTCAGGACACTACCCAGGCAAAAGACTTTCTGTAGCTCTGATGCTGACACTGAATGGAAAGGGATTGTTTATTTAATGGTCAGATTGGCTTTTCCTCAGATGTGCCATTTTGTCTTCATAAATTTGGGGAAGAATCTGGAGAATGTTGCCAAGGGCAACCACCAACCACTGCATCTTGAGGAATTGGAAAGGAAATACAGGAAGAAAATAGAACAAAGATTCCATAAAGGAGTTTAGTCTACTGTATCCAGTGCCTTGTAAGTAAGCACATGTTATACCTCAGCAAGTGATGCCCTGGGGCATTAAATGTCAAGTAAAGTTAAACTGCAGGCCGAGTACCCCTTCCAGCATCAGTCAGTGCTAACAGGCTTCAGCTTACACTGTTAAGGGGCAGGGAGCCTCCAGGGAGCACTGCCTATATTGCTCCTCCTCCTGCACTCCCTCAGACCACTGAGGGGCTTTTCCTACCTTCACAATCCCCTTCCCAAAGTGACAGTGCACCTCCCTTCTCCTCCTGGCCTTGCAGCCATACAGTTGGCATGGGGGAGTGATGGGTGAGCGGAGGCTCTTGTAATCATGGCTTGCTAGCAGATCTACAAACGACATTGTTGGGGTGAAACGTAACCAAGAATACCTGACACAAAAGGCAGAGATATGTGATTTGTTCTGCAGTCCTGTGAAACTGGTCTAAATTTCACTGAGGACCTGAAAGAGTCATCAAATATAGAGGAAAACTCATGCACACGTTGACATCGGAGACACGGATGAAGGGTCATCCAGATGAGGGTTCAAACAGCTACTGGTCCACTCAGCTGACTGCTGTAGCCTTCAGAGTCAGTAAGAGCAATGCAAAAGAGAAGCATGTAGCATGGTGCTGGCAGCTATTTTAATGAATGGCCTTATTGGGGGTGAAAAATAAAGAGATGGCTCCTACCCAGTGTGATGACTGGACCCTCCTGACTGTCTTTCTAGAAGATGGATGGCTGTTTCTCTATGAAGAAATCAGTTTATAACTCTGCTTCAAGCTCAGCTACATTTGGGATGGTTTGGCATTTTGGTTTGCTGTTCAGGCTCATCCCCATTAAAAAAATATTCCAGAATTATTTTCCCATACTTGGACAGCTATATGGGCTACACTTCCAGACTCACTCCCCAGAGCAAATTCTCTGAATTCATACAGCTCGAGTGACCTTTCCAGCTCACAGCAGTGACTAAGATTCCCAGCATTTGTGCAAGCTTTCTAATTAGATATACATATGTACATATATACGTATTTATGCACAGATCTATACATACACTACACACAGGCACACGCACAGAGACACAGAGAGAGTACATATGTGTGTGCCTATAAAAAGACTGCTTAGATTTACAGCTCTCGTGTTCCCAAGCCCTGTGTCTGTACAAGTTACGGAAATTCTGTAAAAAAAAACACCAACAGAAAGTGACAAGCGTATTTTATATTCACACAGCTCATCTTTTAAAGCATGATTTTAAAAGCCTCTAGCTACTTTGACGGTTACTGTAAAGCCAGTGAGTAAATGGTTTTCTGGATTAGGATTTTAGTCAGGTTGTAAATTTTTAGAGATTGGGTCTGTGTTTGCCTGATTTTGTACACAGGCAATAGATTTTGGTCCCTAGGAGCTGTCTCTGAAGGAATAATTAGAACCGCTCCAAGAACTGAGAAGACATGTTGAAAACTGCTGTACTATTTAGTTTCCAGTTTAATTTGGTGAAATTTTCCAGACAGCTCCTCAAATAATAAAAGCAATAATGATTTTTTTTTTTTAAACTATATTTCTCCTTTGCTAGGCTTCTTTGACAAATACTTGAAATAAACCCTCTGATGTCTCAGGCCAAAGAAAGCTGTAGGGTCTGTTACAGTTCCAGGGGTTACTGCTTTTTCATTCTTTTTTTTTTTTTTTTTAATGTAGGCTGCTTGCAGCAAGAAGTGTCTCAATACAAAAACTATCCAGTCTAGCTAGTATCATCTTCCTCAAACTGCTGATAAAATTTGTTAGCAAACTCTCTTATCTCTTGGTTGGATATGAGTAGCTCTCAGCAGTCTTCAGTATACGCATCTGGTTAGGTAAACGCTTGGGATGCTGTTCAGTTCAAGAATAAGAAACCTGAAGTTGAATGTCTATGTATCTATAGGTCTTTAAGCTCTGAGTGTAACAGAGCAGGCAGGTCAATGCAGTCAGTGGAGCCTAAAGCTCACCAGCCATGGGGGGTGAAACCCAGCTGCTATGTAGTTTAAGACCCCAGGACACCACAGACACCCAGAGGCTGCACACGGCTGGCATGGGATGTGTGAGAGGTCACATGGGATATCCCATAGTGCCTAAAACAACATAACACAGCCAACGTTTAGCCACTGTTGAAGTCCCTGGTACGTCCTGAAGGCAATGTGAGCTGTGCCCTATGCTCCACCACTCTGCTAAGAACTTGATTCAGTTACCTGTGCCAGGCATCCCAAGCCATTTGAAAAGCCTTAGGGTAGCCCAGATGTTGGTAAGAGGCCAGCATATATGACACTTGCCTTTCTGGAAGAGCAGCTACAGGAGCCAGCTCAGATTACAAGGGCATTTTGGTTGCCCATCAGGGACTTGTTGAACTTCTCCCTAGATCTCAGTGACAGCAACAGAGCTGAGCCCCCTGTACATGTGTAGAAGCCTCCAAGTATTTAAGTGGCCTCACAGCCCTTTCTATATCAGTCTGAAGTTTTCCAGTGATGTTTATGCAGCTCCTTCATTCTTCTACTGTTTATCCACCCGCTGCCCTACATTCCCTCTTCTACATATATGTACTTCGGTTTGCATATTTTGCCTGGACATTTTTAGACTTACCCAGCATCTTCTCTGCTGGCTCACACACTTGATCCATAAACTTTCTTTGCTGCCAACCAGCTTCCCACCAGAAACTCTCCACATGGCTCCCAGGCAAGGCACGAGGAGCATTCATTCTCCCACCCCACTTCTCGTCCTTAGGGAGAGCGCAGAGGCTGGAAAGCAGCAGCGGCTGGAGCTGGAGACACCACCTCATTCTTCTGACAGCCATCCTTCCCTGGGCCAAGGACATCATAACGGCTGCAACTGTCTTTCTGGCAATAGTCTCAGGCAATGCAGGGGTTTGTTTTTGGTTTTGTTTCTGTGGAGGACCATAGATACAGTTTGTTGTAAAATATAATATATATTGGTTTTAAAGAGACCATTACAATTGAATGATTCTTGGCCTTTCTTTCCTGGGGAATTGAAAAGAGATTTATCTGGTGTTAATGGTCAGGCATACCAGGTCAAGCTGGGATAAAAATGGTTTAAATGAGTAAAACATATTTATAAAATTCTATCATTTTACATCTACATGTCCCTATATTTCTTCAAATGTTTGTCACCGTTGTTATCAAGGCAGCAGTTGGTAGGTGTGTGCTCTGCAGTAGAACTCCCTGGAGAGATTAATGTCAGCAATAACCCAAAGAGGAAATGGAGGCTGCAGCAACTGTGGCCAGAAAGAAAGAAATAAAAAATAGAAGCAAAGAGTACTGTTTATAGAATTACAGTAGCCTCTGTGCTTTCAGACTGAGATGAACATGTCACAGCATTATAAATTTGTCTGTAGGCTAAACAGTACCTTCTAAAGAGCATAGCTAAGAATAGCGGTGCAGTTTAGAAGGACCCCAGTCCATGAGCAGCCTTCCCTGACCCCCCTGCCAAGTTCTCCTCCAGAATATTTACTTTTCACCACAACACAAACACTATTGTTTCATCTGTGTCTTGCTTTGTTTCTCCTTGAATGCACAGCTAATGTCTTCACCTGTCCATTCTGACAAATCCAGATTCTCTTTCATACTTTTTAAAAGATTCCTGGTATATACATATTAGTGAACCCTGAATGTTATGCTCAGATATTTTCTTTTTCTAAAAATAAAGCGATGCTGGTTCCACCCTGTTTGATCTTCAGCCAGGCCATAATCATCATAGATTCCAATGTAAAACTATCCTTCTGGTGTTAAAGGTTCCCCAGGAACTCACCAGCTCTGCAACAAAACAGTATGCTTCTAAACAATAGTAACTTTTCAGGTTATCCTTAACAAGGATGCTGATACCAGCATTAATAAACAAACAAATAAATAAATAAAGCCGAAAATTAGGTGAGAACAAACAATGGGCCCAAGGAATGACAATTACATGATGAATTCACCACGCCTATTGCATTAATTATCACACTGAAACGTCTTATCTCTTTTGACTGTCCCAGTAGCATGGCAACCTCTGAGCAGGAAAGAAAACCAAGATTTTTTTAAAATAAGAGCCTAATGTGTTTAACACAATTGGAGGTAGTTAGAGAAGAGTATGTCACCCTAACTGTCGGAATCTGGGATGTATTTACACGGTAGTTTCTTCAGGTTTTGGACAGATACATAAACTCACATAAAGTTTCTTGGTGAGGACGGTCTGCTGCAGGTCTTTGCAGCAGCTCATATAAAGGTAGCTCAGGTGCTGCTAGAATCAATTGAAGCCACTCCTCCAGCAGTGTGGAGGCGTGCACCTCCAGTCAAACACAGAGTTCCAAAAGCTCCAGGCTCTTTGTACTGGAATTTTACTTCAAAAAGTGGTTTGTGAGATGCTTACAGCTTTGTCTAGAGAGGGTTTCCGTTAGCAGTATTCTGTCACTAGTACCTCAGTGATTTTTCTTTTCCTGTTTGTTTTGCTGTGGTGTTCTTGTTATCTTTTTTGCTTGTGACCCTCCATTTCAGGGTGGCTGCTCTTCTGCACGTGTGCATATTTGTGACACCGGGCCACAGTATGGCAGACAACTCCTAGTCCCAGATTAGCAGCAACTTGAAATCTGACTTCAATTAGCTGGAAAGATGATGTTTCTTTACTGTCTGGTGTTTAAATGAACTGAAAGTCAAAGCCCTCTGTTCCTTGGTTCTACTCCAAATCGCACACTAAGGTACAGTTTGCCTCATTAAAGATTAAAACAGATGTTGGTAAAAGGAGATAAGTCTGAGTCAAATTTGAGATCCAAATAGTCTTGAGCTTGTGGTTTGGGCCCTTCTCTTCTGAAATGTAGGAGGAAGCACTGGATGATTCAGATCTATGGGATGAAGGTAAGAGGGATTGCAGGAGCTTAGCAGGACCCTTCCTTCATTTTGTCAGCTCTGTGAATTCTTTCCCTCTGGGATGAGGTGCCCACTGTAAATCAGCAAAGATGCCCAACAAGGAATGGGGAGATAAGGTCCTGCAGAAACACCTTTCCACCTTTGCCTTTGAAAAGCTGACCCAGGGTGACCTGGGTCCCATGTCCCAGACACAGGGCACAGGTATTTTCTCTCCCTGCAGTGAACTGTAAAATGACCAGAATACTGCTACGGCCTTTTGCAGTTTCACATCTGAATTGAAAACAAGAGAGAGAAAAGGCCAGGGAGAATGCACAGTTACAATGAAATAATTGCAGCTAATCTAATTTATAGTGATAACAGCATCTAGATGCCTACCCACTGTGTGGAATATAGGTATAATAATGAGGAATACTGTCGGGGTTTTGTTTCTTGGGAACATCATCCTGCTTCACTGTGACCTTCTCAGTTAACTTAATGAGCCGAGTATCTTTGGATGAAAACAGCTTCTTAATTTCCACGCTGGAGAATACGCTGCCTTATCACTTACTGTAATTTTGATTATGAAACAGTTGTTTTCATAAACGTCACTCTTCTGTTGCTTGGAGCTGCCAGAAATCCTCTTTTTTTCAGGTTAGCACTCCCTCATGCTTCCCAGTCCTTCAGCAATAACACTTTGTGCAGGTAAAGTTTATATTTTAAATAAAAGTTCTTTGATGAAGTCCTAATGGTAGTTTTCCAAATCCTTGCCATATACATATATGCTGTTAGTTGCAGAGACCCAACATGTAGTCTGTAAATATGTGGGTCAATGCAGACGCCTCAATTGGCCTAATATTTGTTAACTGGCCTAACGTTGACCCCTGATGATTTTCCCTGGGGTGAAAACAAACACCTTTAGTCCTTAGCAGTAAATATTTTGAAAATTAGTCTTGTATGTTACTTTTGAGTATTCATTTCACTTGTGTTCACCAAATTTTTTTTTTTTTTTTTTTTCCAAAGTTGCTAGTCTCATCATGCACCCCAAAGGGTGCATCACCCCTCAGGTCCCTCCAAAGTTCACCTCCCACCTCCCCACTGTGCCTACACTCTCCACATGGGATGGCTGTTCCCACCACCATGCTGTAACTCCCTGACGGCACCAGCATCCTTTGAAAAAGCCACCAAGCTGCAGGCCTGATTTCACTCTGGAGCTCAGTAGGTGACTCTGATCTTGTGAGAGAGTAGGAGGCACATCAAGCTGAGGATGCAGCTGATCAGAAAATGTTTGACATTTTGGTTTGGTCCAAATGTTCTCTTATTAAGAACATGCTTCCCTTTTGACTAGTAATTGAGATTTCTCCTCTTTAATATTAATCACTTGGCAAAGAATCTGCACAATTCATTTTCTTAACCACATTTTTAAAAATGCAATTAAAGCTGGCTATGCTTTAATCGTGTATCACAGAGGGCTGTGATGAGGAGGTCTCAGGTGTTGCTTAGAGGTGTGTGCTGCTGGGTGCTTTCAGATTGTACTTAAAAACGAGGTGTTTATAAAGTGCCAGCGAAGGGACTGAGTGTCCCTCCTCCAAATTCTGTGAAAAAATGATTAGATAATATCATAGATCTCGAGTTCATAGCCACAGCTGTCTGCACTGCCTCCAGGCCATCTAACAGGGCAACTTTCTGTGACAGTAGCTGAAACATCTTACACATCAGTGATGCCTTGCCTTCCTCTGGGTGCTGTTACCCCCACCCCACACCAGCCAGTGTCCACAAAGGACAGCTGGTATTAAATGGGTTTTCTAGCCCCATGAATAAGGGTTGTCTTTTTCACAAAAAAAAAAAAAAAATCCAATCTGCACAATTCTAAATTCCCTCATTGTCTACCCAGATGCCTACCCTGGCCTGAACTCTCAGCCTCTCTAAGACAGGAGGACAAGAAATTTCACTTCTGAATCATAGCATTTTGTTAAAAATACCTGGTGTTAAAAGCTGCTATTCTGACAGCCATATTAAAAAACTATATAGTACTTGAGCTCTCTCCATATTTGGCTCCTGCTTCAATGCAGAACCTGTCCTTTCACAAAGAATGTGGAGCAAAGTGTGGGGCCAGGGGAGGTTAGGAAGGTGGGTGCAGCAGCTTTACAAACCAGTGAGCCACTTGAAGGAGTTTATTAGTCCATTAATTTGAAAGGTGCAGGGTTTGGTGTTCAAAAGAGAAAGTTAAGGTTTTACAACAGACATTGAAGAAACTCTGCATAGCATCAGATCTGAGTATTTAATCACTACATTTACCTCAGTGCTCTGTAGCTACTTGTGCCCATAGGAGTCATAGGGTGTCTGTAAAACCTCCAGAGGCACAAAGATCATTCTGAAGTGGCATTTCATGGGTGACATTTCTATGTTTGATTACTGTGATTAAAAGGCATCTGGGTCTCCTCTGACCTCCTGAGCCCAGGAGAACTGCAGCTGCAGTGATGTTTGTGGCTTCTTTCATCCCTTCAGCTCCTCCATCTGTGCATTTGAGAAACTCTTTCTTTTTCAGGAACAGCCATGAGTGAAAAGGGAGGTCAAAGGCATAATGTCTGCACTGCCCTGACCTGTGGACCCCAGCTGGGCCTCAGCCATCACAGCCACATGCAACTGGCCACCCTGGGTTGACTGACACCCTCACCAGACTGACAGCTTTGTCATAAAATTGAAGTAATTTAAAATAATTTTAAAGGAAACAGTTAATATTCTCTAAAATTATTCGAAACTCTGTATTGTTTATGAAAGACTCTGCATTTTCCTGTACACTGTTCTGTGTCCTTGGGCTGTACTTGCCCAACCTTTTCTACACCATTTCAACTGCCCTGCAATGGTGTCACCCTGGGCTGTAGCATCCAGAAAAAAAGAACAGGTGAGACCTCTGCCTTTTCTTAAAAAACCCCACTGTCACCAGATCTGAAAATCATAAGCATTTTCAAAATTATGAGTATCAGGAGAATTGTAATTAATCACCTTGGAACTTAGATAGTATTTTCTTTTTTAATTCAGCTACTGTTTTCCTCATTGCTAAATGAATGTAATTTAAGTTATGCTGTTTTATTTAATTTTAAGAATACAACATCCATTAGAAAGTACATTATAAAGTATGTTTTGCCAGAAACATCTCCAATATTACAGTGAATAATCCTATTACATCCTTCTATGATTTATAGTGCTTTTTTTTCCTTGTCATTAACTTTAAACAGTTGCCAGTAAAAGATGGTAGTGTCAGCCCGAGAAGCTCAGCAAAGATTTATGCACCTAGATGAAGAGGACCCCTTTCATATTTTCTGTTTTGACCTCCATACGTATTACTTTTTTTTTTCTGGAATTGTTTGCAATTTGACTCACATTTCTTGATGAACATGAAATTAGCACTGGAAAAAAAAGTAGTTCTCTGAATGGAAGATACAAGAGTGAAAACAGCCCCTGAATTGAGGGGGGGAAAAGACTATACGAACAATAGATTATAGGTGTTGGGTTCTTAGATCATCTTTCTAATTCAGATTTAACTCTCTGTATCGCTTTAGTCAAGTTAAATAATCCTCTTTCACTCCCTCATTTTGCATCGTCAAGGATAAGAGTCTTTTCCTGCTTTGCAGGGCTTTTGAAAGAGATACACAAATAGATTAACACAGAAGTACAAGGCCAAATGAGTAAAAGCATAATATGTAGCAGCTAATGTTTTACCTTAACACTGAACCTCATTGCGTATCATTTGGACTGTGGCTGTATTGTAGGTCCCTTTTAAATCTGTCACTGGAAACTGCAGAGGACAGCATAGGAACAGGGTATTAAAAATGTGATCTTAACTCTTCATTCAGTTTTTGAGCTTGCTTTCATGAGCTGTATCAGTTGGACAGGTGACGGAAGCTCAGCTACATGGAAACCACAGGTATGGCTGTGTTCTGTGTTGGGTCCCCCTCAAGGCCTGTAGATGTCACACTGAGAGCTGCTGAATTGTCCCAGGCAGCAGCATGATGGCTTTAGGGTGGTAGCTCCAACAAGATACTTGAACTTTTCTGTCTTAACCATGCATTTAGGTGACAGCTGACATATTCAATGCACTCTTGTATTTCATTAAGCTCTCCACTTGCAGCTGCCTCCAGTACTCAAAGGTGTGTCCCGCACCCTTCTTACTGCTGAGCTTTGGTCATTATATGGTGCTGAACACAACAAATCTCTGGAAAAATCTGGGTTATGTATCCTGGAAATCCTGCTGGCCTTTGCCAGCTGAGGGCTTCTCATTTGGGAGTGACCACACATTCCCCAGGAGAACAGGAGACTTGGGTGGCAGTGCCAGCAGGAAGCTCTCCTCCTAATTAATTGTAGCTGTACTGCAATCTGTTAAGGAGCTGTGAGATGGCAACTGAACAATGATAACTGGCATGCACTGATGCCAAATCATAAAGAGCCGAATTACGTGTCAGGTTGTCCTAGTATGGGGGGGCGGGGGGAAAGGAAAAATACCATATGTTGTTATTAATCTTTGTAGAGTCGTTTAGTGTTCCTCTAGCACAAAACCAGTTTTTTTTAGGTGTACTTTTCTTTGCAGAATTTCTTTGTGATAAATGATTTCCCTTTCAGCCTGGATGCACACTATGTAGTACCACATTAGATGGTTTTCTAAGCATGGTTATTTAGTAAGTTTCAGAATTCAGAAAAAAAAAAAAAAAACAAAACTAAAAAGACAATAAAATTATATTTTACATAATACCTAAAACACTCGATCTTCCTTTAAAAATCAGTTAAGGAACAGTTTCTCAACTGCGTTAAAAACCTGACTGGAGAAGGACCATGGGGAGAGGCTGTTTGGCCACTAAAATCTGCCTCTGAGAGATTCAGTGCTGAGATTTTGCACTGTGGGTGTGAGAAAGGCACCTGGATGGTTCCATGGGAACAGAGATGGGTGGTGAGGGGCCTTGAGAGTTACCTCCATGTACTTAAATAAAAATAAATCACAATTTTTATTTTTTTTTAGATTTTATTGGATATTATAAGCAAATGTGGTGGCCAGATGATAGTCATAATCAGATCATGCTCACAGTTAGTTTTATTAGATTAGGGGAGCATGGGTTGGGGGGAGCTGTGGGGAGACCACCCCAGGAAGCCACACATCTGGTAATTATTATGTATCCTTTTTATCTGGATTTAAGAAACAGTGCCTGTTTATTTCTCAAGTTAATGCACATGAAAGAGAGAAGGCAAGATCAAGATCCTGCAGATATTAAAGTGGGAAAAAAAAATGCTGAGCAGCCACGGTTTTTGCAAGCTGTGCACACTGGAAAAGCAATAAAATTACCAATATGGGCATATATCACTGCTGCAGAGGTTTCCTTTTTAGCAAGGGCAAGTTTACCCATAAATTGCAGCGAGCAAAATATTGCTGCTGAACAGGAACCACAAGAAGAAAGAAAATACACAGGAAAGATGAGAATACATGTTTTGAATGTCAACATTTGATTTTTCAGGAAGAAAATCCTGATCAACAAGGTCCCCCTTAGCTCTGCAGCTCTCAGGCACCAGGAGGGGCCCCTTCAATTTTTTGCAGAGGCCCTTTAGCGAGGAGAGTCCTGTGAGCTGCATGGCCTCCAAAGCAAAGGGGGCCGGGCCCCCAAGAGTTAGTCTGTGGAGCTGGGGGGACTTCCAAGGACCCTCAACACATCCTCCCACTTAGCTGCCAGGGCAGGAGGGGACACTGCTTGTGTGAACATCTCTTCATCGTCCATTCAACCAGATGACTGGGTAGAAAATCCTTGTCAAAAGTCTTTTAAAGTTAAATTTTGAGTTTTCACTTCAGAAAACTGCATTTGCTTTTGATGGAAAATTTATGTTTTTCTTCTCCCTAAAGACTGAATGGTAAAAGCCAAACCATTTTCACCAGATGTTTGGAAAAAACTGTATTTGGCACTGTTGCCAATGGCTTGTGGGAGTCACTGTTTGGCTGCCTCACACCTCTGCTCTCCTCACCAAGCCTCTGGGTGATGGTATCTCCCAAAATGCACTGTGGCAAAGCATGCTGCTCTGGCATCTCTGTAAAGGAGGGGATGGAAGAACCTGGCCCTGGGAGCAAACAGCAGAGTCCCTCCACAGCAACACCTTTGAGCCATATAGGCACCTTTGGTACAGGCAAACGTCAAAGTTTCAAGTTCAGGTTTTTTCTTTAAAAAGATAAAAAGTGTATTTAGGAAAAATCAAATCCTCTTTCCAAGCAGCTGGAGTTAAAATCTTTTTTTTTACCTTTGCTGGGAGGAGGACAGTGAAAGAATCATCTTATCTCCATCAGCTCTTAGCAGTGCTCTTGCTTGAATGCCCTAAAGCTCATTCTCTCCTGTCTCCTACGCTTGCTTGCTATAGACCTTCAAAGGCAGCAGCAAGGTAGCAGACTTGATTTTTCACATGCTGAGATGAAGACAATTCATTTTCTATTCCCTAGCAACTGCTTATATAAACTACCAGACAAGTGGTAAAATTGGCTTTGGGAACGACAAGCAAGTTGACATTGTAAATAAATTGTTTTCGTACATGAAGTGGTGTAAGAGGAGCTAAAGAAGAGTTAAGTCCAAGTGTAGATCATTGTTTTTTCCTTGCATGAAAAGTATGTGCGGAGTGGAGTGGAGCACCAAGTCCAGCCATTTTGTCCCAGCAGCACCCACCAAGTTTTCCAGCCCCAGATTCTTCCCACTGCCATTTCCCAAAGCTTTTCCTGTAGAATTAAACAAGCTTAGGTGTTTCACAAATGGAGAAGTACTGCAGATTTTGACTAGTTTTAATTTGCTTATAGCTGCTCCCATTGCGTGTGTGCTCCCGCTTTCCATGTTTGCCCCTCAGCTCATGCAGCTCACATCTTGGCCATACTGACCTCACAATGGCTTCCACTTATCTGTTTCAGAGCATTTTGAGGAAATTGCCTTTTCTCCTATTCATGTCGCGACCTGAAGAGCCACCCAGCCTGCGGGTGTGTAGAGGCCATGACCGTGGCTTTGTAGCATTCTGTAATACACAAGAACATGGAGGCTTTATCTTCTGAATTTCTCTGCTCTGTTACAGATTACCACAAATATCACAAAAATCACCACTAGCAAGTGTGCCTGTGATTAATAAAAGGAATAAATATTTCTGAAGCTATTACAAATGATAATCAGCAATTAATAGTATGGCAGTGATCAAAAGTATTATAGCAACAACCAAGTAGGTATATACTCTTACAGATTATTATGAAGTTATCATTACTGAAGCAATTTATCAACAATGTAACAGCAGGTATATTTTTGATAAATTACTTATATAAACATATAATATCAGTATTAAGTAAATTGTATCTCAGAAGGGGCCAAACCATCCTAAAAGTGGAAGGACAAACCAAACCCACCCCAAAAGTGGTCCCAAAGGGGACCAGTAACGTAACAGAGAGTCTCATTTCAGAGATGCTCTGCATTTTGGAGGCTGGAGTCAGCCAGGCATCCCCACTGAGCATCCATGGTTCACAAAGAGTTCGTGTGGAGAATTCAGCTGTTTAGGGAATGAAAAGTACATACAGCACAGGAAGATCTCAGAGAGAGAGAAGCTCCATTTTGGATAAAAATAAGTCACTTTTATATCACAGAGACAAGAGGGCATAGGACACCATCACTTTAAACAGACAATAGATGCTGTTAATTTCTAGTTTTCACCTGGGGCAGCCAATAGATGATGGTGTTTTCTGTTCTTTCAGACCACTTTGTTTTTCCAGACTGTTCTCCTTTTCTTGCAGTTAGAACAGCATCTATCGATTCATACTTTCTCAGGATGTCTTCCTCCTTTTTCCAGACTATTTTTCACCTTTTCAGACAATAAGTTGTTACAGTTCCTTTTTTTTTTTTTTTTTCAGTTATCAGTGATATCTCTGGATGTCTAGGTTTCTAGGTACCCAGCTGTACTTCAAAGATGCCAGCTGCACACTTCTCAGAGGATGCTTTTGGTTACCAGGCTGGCAGGCATTTCCTCTGTCAGTGTTCCTCCAGTTAACCATAAAAGTAAAAGCCTCAGGCTGGGCTTTTTTGCATGATATGAAAATGAGTCTTATGAGTAAGACTCCCAGCTCTGACCTGCTTCAGTCCCCCAAGAGGAAGGAGGTGAGCCTGTGTATCTAGTACTCTCCGTCTTGCCATTGCAGGAGATCTGGACGCAAGCAGAAGAGGCACATAGTCTTTTAAGATATATTGACCTTGCTCCTATCTGAGAGGTCCAAGTCATTTAGACGGCCCTTACAAAAAGGGGCACAGATGCTGGGGTCTCATTGACAGTCCATAAGTGTTTTAAGATCTCTTTAGAATCATCAATAGATCTTGCAACACAAGAAGAGTGATACTTTACTTAAAAAACTTAGTGAGGCTAAGTCATTGTGGGGTGGGAAATGATTGACATCTTTGACACCTACATCTATCTCTGCACAAGGTCTGGGGCCCTGCAAAAACACAGGGCACAAAGAAACATAAGGCAAAAATATGATGTAGACCAGAGATTTTACCGTAACCTTATAAGAGAAATCTGGACATTAAACTCAATGTCTAATGAGGATCATCAAAAACATAGCTTTTTTTCTAGTCTGCTTGGAAGGAATTTGTATTTATGAGTTTTTATTGTGTCTATATCTTATTCACTCATTTATTTGTTCTCCAACAGATTTCCTTTTTTTCTTCAACAGTGTATGACTAGATGACTTATCATGAGAGAAAAATGTGAAGAAATATTCATCTAAGAAATTTAAATCTAAAAAATATGTTTTAAGATTGTTCTCACAATATAGGTGAGATCAATTGTATCTTAGTTTTTTCTAAATCTGGCTTTCATAACAAATTTTGTTATCAGGAGTTGACTATTTCTTTGAGACAATTCTACTGTAAGCACAAGAGTCTTCTATGCTTGATGGTATACTTTTTTCACCTGCCTATCCCGAAAATGATGAAAAGGTAGGATCTGGAAAGTTAACATGAAAAAAAAATCACTATCTTAAAAGAAGCCCACATTTAATTTCCACTAAGCAGCTTGTTAGAGGAAGATGAGGTGGCAAGTCAGCAATATGGAGGTAGGAAGGCCAGCCTGTGCAATGGTCAGCTAAATCACTCCCCTGCTGTGTCAAACATCTGAGAAAAAATACTGCAGCATGAAAGAAACAGTAAATCTACTTCTGCTTCTCATTGAGAAGATATAGTCAGCACTTCCTTTCTGATGGTTGTCAGCTGGGTAATGCTACTAGATAATTGAATTTACAGTTTTGGAAAAAAATCAAATCTATTTAGGGACAGTAGGATTCATTTTCAGAAAGCAAACAAACAAACCAACACTAATACAAGCAGCAGGATGTCTCATAAGAGTCCTTTCAGTGACAGTCCTCTGGCCTGAGGCGAGGCTGGGAGCAGGTCCGTGTGTGCAGGGGAGGAGGCACCAGGCTGGCAATGAAGCGGCACTTTGTCCTGCGGAGCTGGCTCACCCCGACACTGCTCCCTCCAGCTCACTCTCTGAAACGCCCCACACTGGCCAGGTGTGATGCCAGTCACAGTAAACTGCAGCAAACTGTTCCCTGTCCCGCTTTGAGTTAGAACAGAGCTAGTTCTGTTCAGCGATTTTACTTTTCAGTTAAGTCCCTTCTAACTAACTGCACTGTCTGAAGTTAGCAGCACATTTTCACAGACAGTGTCTGCTTCCAGCAGTGATATCGCTCCATGTTTAGAGTCACCACCAAGGACTGGTGTGCAGGCCAAGGTCACTGCTAAACCCTGTGTACCACACTGGGGGTGCAGAAAATAAAAGGCCACGCCTGTAAGAAGGAGTGGACAGGACAGGTGACCCTAAACTGACAACAAAGTATTCCATCCCATATATGTCATATTCATCATAAAAATGAGGGATCACAAGGGTCAAGCTCATTTTCAATAGACAGCATCTGAGGACTCTGTCCTTTTTGCCTTTGATCCCAATCTGTGTTTTCCTGAACCTGGTTCCAGAATCCAGCTCTTGTATCCAGTTCCTATCTGCTGCTGAGTCCAGTTTGGGATTTCCCCAGTGTACAGCATCGGTGGTGATGGTGAGGTAATAGAATAGCCATGGTGGGGGGAGGCATGTGTGTGGGGTCTTTGTGCATTTTATATAGTTTTTGTATATATTCCATTTTGTTGTTATGACTTTCATTAAAGCTGTTTTAGTTTTCTTTGCTAATACATAAGTCTTTCCCCCTGGTGCCCTTTCTCTTCCCATTCAGGAGAGGAGAGAGGTTAACAGAGAGCATCTGTTACAGGTCTAGTGGACAGCCCTGACCCTAAACCTTGACATTAACTTACAAAAACCATGCAGGCAACATGCAGGCAGCTTACCTTCCTGTAGTTCCATTGGCACAGCAGAAGTTCACTCCTTGTGAGCTTTGAACTCTTCAGCAGCTATCGTAAAACGTGAATTAGCTAACTCTTACTTCTTGTGAACAGGACTTGGATCAAGGGTCCTTCCAAACAAATTCCTTTTTACCTTTATGGACATATGTTTAGGATCTTGATTTAGACTGATGAAGCCTGCTGATTTGCAGTAAGTGGCCAACAGTGTCTTTGGGTAGTTGTCTGCATATATACTAATTCAATATTACAGATATTAAATAATAGCAAGTTCACCTGAATTTAGATAAATTAAATACAGTGGTTGCAGCTGGAGTACAGCTTGGCTGTCTGAAGGAATTGGCTGAATACACTGTGGACCCAAGTGTCATATTTCTGTTACCCGTCAAGCATTGTACCCCTTTGGGGTGACAGGAATCTCAAAATCCAATCTGTAAAAAATAAAATGCATGAGCCACATCCTGTTTCAGTGTTAAGAATCACACTGATGAAAATGTACCTGATTTGTAAGCATATGAGGGTAAAAACATTGTCACAAAATAGATATGATGGAGTCTCTATGGCATAAAGAGCAGCCAGATTATGAAACGTGCTATATAAAACATTAAGATTTTAGCAGAGCATTTGCCTTTTTCCTTGATGGTATGTTACATTTGGAACATGGGCCACTAAGGAAATGAAATTCTAAATATATTCAAATAGTGATGTTGGTGACAAAGATGGTGCTGTGCTCATGAAACCTCTGAGGTAAGCACAGGAAAGGATGCTCCCTTCACAGCATAAGAGAATCCACACGGCTGAGGCCCAGGCCAGGCTTAAATCGAAGGAAATATTTATCACAGCTCAGAAGTAAATTATAAAGTTCATTATGTACAAAACATTTACGTACATTCCAAAAATGGAATGAAAGCATTTCCAAAAAGTCAAGGATAAGCACAAGGCAACACAACTGAGCATGGCTCCCTAAGTGGTGCTGGCATTAGTAAGATCCTGCTGTAGCTCTGAAATGAAAACATGTGTAGGGCAATGAGATCTGGAATAGCTCCGTTATTTTCTGGCTCACTTAATTTTGTGTATTTTTCCTTTGGTGAACAGGAAGCACAAGCAGCAGAAGCTGGTGGCCAGTTTAACTGTAAGAGGATGAGTCCTGGGATCTTGTGTCCCTCTGATCTTCACCATCCCACCTGGTGCCTGACAGGTCCCATGATGGTGGCTGATGGGCTGCTCCTGCTGACAGTGCTCCTCAGCCAGAGCTCACCTTGGCACAGCCTCCCTTGGGGGGCCACAGGAAGTGCCTGCTGTCTGGATGCCAGGAATAATGCCAGAAGGCTTATAGGGGTGGCTTTGCACCTCTACACAGAGGCAGGGCAAGGTGGACTGTGCTCTTTCCCATGCCTGCACTCAGTGCCATAGTGAGCTCACACTGTCACATCATACTGATGGTGTTTCACAGCTGGAGCCCTACAGCATCCCCAGCACCTTTTCACTTGGTGCCAGAGGGCAGAAGGACTGCCAGAGGAAAAATAAACATTTAAGGATGAGTAGATGGGGCATAAACAGGGTGGAGCAGCACAGAAGATGAAGCAGATGAATCTTAAGACAATCTGAAAAAGAAAAATTGGGAAAAGGAAGAGATTATTATGGATTTATACTGGCAGTAAGGCTACTTCAAGGCTGATGCTGTGCATACCCTTAAACCACATACAACATATACCAATATTTACATGCAGTTTTCCTAAAATTTTAGTAGAAAGTAGAGTAACAAATATGACAGGGAACTGTGATTCTTCTTTTCTAAGGTTACACGGTCCAGAAGATAGAAGCTGTAGTTCCTCAGAAGGGAGAAAAGACATTGAAAATAGAAGTCAGTGTTAACCCAGGACCTGAAAGCTGTATTTTCATAATGTACTGCAGTAGGTGCTTTTTAATCATATGAGAAGCAATATATATGAGACTGCATGCAGCAAAGGAATCTTGGGGCTGATGGGTGTTAAGCTAAAATATTTGAAAAATAATAAAAAATGAAAAAAAAACTAAAAACAAAACAAAACAAAACAAAAACAAAAACAACAACAACAACAACAACAACAACAACAACAAAAACAAACAAACAAAAAAAAACACAAAACAATCCCTCCTCCCCAGTTCACAGTTTAGGATCAGGAGAAATTTAGCAAATAGTTTCAAAGAAGCTTCAAAAGGTGCTCTTATGGGTGATAGCTGTAGGACCAGGACATGCTGGTGACCCAGGAGATAAGTTCACCTCTATCCTTCCTCATTAGAGACAGAAACCTGAAGTGGATCTTTGTCCTTCCAGCAGGATCATCTCAGTAACCTGTGTGCCATGGAGCCTCTCCTGCCAAAACAGTCTCAGAAACAGTTGTGTCTGTGGTTGGCCAGAGAGCTATTCAGCAGGCCATGGCCCAGGGAGGCTCAGTTGCCAGTCCCTGCTCTGGTCAATAGCAGATGTTTTATACAAATTGGAAATGTGTTGACCAGTTGTTATTGAAATGAACTTCCTTTAGACTATTCTACATGCAATCTGTTCTGGAGGAGGTGATAGGAGGAATATGAAACAGGTTTCCCAAGTCCAGATGGAAGTCTTAAAGGAAGGGAAGACTGGGTTTTTTCTTTTCTTTGGGCTTCTTCCCTCATTTTGGATAAACATACTGAACAAAAGCAGCTCAAATCTGGAAAACAGATTGATTCTAACTAAACCAAATTTTCATGGAACAAGGTATTTCATAAATACTACACAGCATTTTCAAGTAAAAGAAGAGTGAAAGTTAAATAAAGTAATTAAAAGCAGACTAGAATCCAGAGTACTGGTGAGGTATTTCTTCGCTCAGGTTTGTTCCGTACTGAACCCTCCTTGCTCTGGCTCACAGAAGTATGTCCACCTACCTGAACTACATCTGGGGTTAGGTGCCCAGCTGGGGTTCTCCACAGGCTGTTGGAAGTTGTATGCTAGAGCTCTACCTCTGTGCTCTGTTCCAGGACCCCTGCCCTGCCTGGGAAAAGAAGTCAAGCAACTCCCAGCTGAGCTAATTTGATGCACACTCCCACGGAGCAGCGTTTCCTGAACCTGGCCTAGCGTGGTGGAATGGAAGATAAAGCCTTCTACAAGTGCTGCACAGGGGAAATGGTTGATTTTAAAACAAGTATCACCTTTAACGTATCGTTCCTTTAACAAGTCTACAGGGAACCAGCCAATTGTGGCATTTTCTCTTGTTCTTCCTTTACCAATTTTCTCCTGTATTTCTAGTTCCACAAGCTAATGAAAGGACATGCCAGGATGTTTAATAAAGTGCTAACAAATGAGTCTTTCTGATGTTTTTCAGTGTCTTGGGTGATAAACCAGAGGTCTCACTTGAATTCGTTACCGGCCATTGGGTACAGCAACATCTCCTGGCCTAAAGGGAACCGAGTGCCCACCATGATGGCCCATCGAGAAGCACAGTGTGGTCCCCTTAGCCCACCACGGTCATTGCACAGTGATGTTTTGTTTGCCATATACCTCTGTGAAAGGGAAGCTAGAGACCTTTTGCTGTAATTCTCAATTAATTTTGGTGGTTAACATAAGGCAAAGTAAGATTCTGTAATATGCTGATGTGTTTGGGGTAACAACACATGATCTTTTTCTGTTACCAGTTCAAGGTCTGAACTGTACTGGGAAGAAATGACAATCCATAGTGGGACGGGGATACCCTTTATGGTCCGGGGTACTGTGCTGTTTCCACCTGAACTCTGTTTCGGTTTTGCTTGTGTAAGAAAACTGGTGCCAATTTGGCTGCCTTGCAGGAGGAATGTTTAGGTTTGGGTGGGAAGGCTGAAAGGTATTTTTCATCCCTCTGTGAGAGAAGAAGCAGAGAGGATATGTGGGTGCAATGTAGTGGGGGAAGTCATGTTCTTCTTCCAGCTCCTGGTGGACCTGAAACCCAAAGGAAGGCTGAAAAGAAGCTAGGGAATGTGGCTTATGGTGGTTTTTTTGTTGTTGTTGGTTGGTTGGTTGGGGATTTTTTGCACTTTTTGGGTTTTTTTTTTTTGGAAGTACCAGCAATGTTAGGAACTTCCATGACTATGTTAAGAAACCTGGTGAGTTTTGCCATACTACTACAGGCTCACATAGGACATAGGAAGGAAAAAGCCACCTGATCACTGGCTGCCATGAGTGGTTTGGGCTGTAGCCCTGTGACTGTGGTTCTCTTCTGAGTCCTAGGCTGCATTGGCCGACTGTGGTCATGAACTTGGGAGGCAATTGCTGCCCTGCCCTTGTCCTATGTCCTCCATTTCACGACTTTATTGTAAATTCAAATAACGATCCACCTTCTTTCCTTTTTCTTGTGCCTTTATTTAATATCACTTCTAAAGAAATAATGGTTGGTTTTCCTTTTGCCATTAGGAAAACCTGGAGTTTCTTTCTCTTTCCTTAACTAACATTTTTTTGAAACCTTCACTTCCCTTCCAGGTTTCTCTTACTATTAACATGATGTATGTCTTTCCATCTCAACTACCATTATAGTCTGAAAATTGAGGGTGACATTTCTGTTATCTATAATGTGCTCCCTGTAAGAGTTTGGTCGGATATTTTTTTAGTGACAAAACCAAGCTCCTCCTGCTATAGGTGCCAAGTTAACATGGCTAAGAAGAAAACAATGTAAAATCTATTTCTTCACTGGTAACTTGAAAAGAAACCTATTTATGTAAAACCTATCTATTTTGTTCAGACACACAATTCCAGAACCTGTTCACATAAATAAGAAATTATGCAGGTCCTAGTTTTCAGTTGACTGCAGCTCTGAAAGCTGTCAACAGACTTGGATGGACAAAACTTGTCATCTTGGTGCCTATGAGCTTACAGAAGAAAACAAGCTTTTAGATCACAGATTAAATCTGCAACCAGTTTAATGGTCAGAGACAAAAAAGAGCAAGCTGCTTATTTGTGTGCTGTGCAAGCTTAGTTCCAAAGTATTAAAGTCTTCACTGTCCCTTTGTTAACAGCTTTCCATTAAGACATTTTTAAAAGTCTGGGAAGTTAAATTCCATAGCTTTTTATTAACTTAGGCCAGGCCTTCACTTTTCCAATATGTTGCTGAAAAGGAGTCCTGAAGCCTCCTGTGGCATTAATGAAGGCAGGGTGTTGGGGGTCATAGAACTCCTGTGTGCACCATGTATCTGCCACCCACTGCCTTCTGAAAACAGATAACCCTTTGCCTCTTATAAATGAGAGTCTACTAAAAGTAATATACAGAGGGATAAAAATGGACACTGCCTTGAACTTACACAACTCTCTTTGTAAGTCCATTTTAGAGGTTTTCCTGAGACTGTTAGCTTGACTCATTTTATTTTTTTTAATGACCCCAGGTTTCTAAGGTACATGTCGTGAGTAAAATAAATGATTGCTAAATTTAATTTGCTAAATTTAATGTAAAATGTGTTTCAGCTGTATGGTTTTAGTTTTGAAAACCGTTTTAACAACTGAGTAATAGACAGTACCGTATGTATTTATTTTTTAAAATCATTCACTCCTGATTTGACCAATTAAGATTTATGGAGTTAGCGTGTCTGTTGATGCTGGTATTTTCTTGCTTTTGTGTCTCTTTGTAGCAAGGGTCCAACTTTTAAATGTAATTTTACTTCTTAGTTTTCACCATAAAGAATCACGTTCCACAGAACATCATAAAGAATGATGTTCCATCATGATGTGACAGGAAACTGAATCGTAGAAAAAGAGACTCAGAAGGATCTCAAAAATCACTCACCCCTACTTTCAGGAAGGATCAACTACATTTCTGTCATGACTCACAGATATTTGCCAAAATAATTGGTTTTGAAGACGTCTAGTAATGGAACTCCCAGGGCTTGTCTGGTAATAAAACCAGCGCTTCACTATGTTTTAGGGTTTTTCATAAAAGTTTTCTTCATTTCTTCAGATGTGTCCTGTCTGAATTCCTTTTTTACAGTTAAGCCCACACATTCTTGCCCTGTCTGCTCTATGCATACAGATAAAATCCTTTTTTTGTTTCCTCTGAGATATCTTTTTTCCAACATGCTCGAATACCATCTTGTTTCCTCTTTCTCTGTACACTGAACACTTTTTCTTCATTCAGCCATTCTCAGAGATCATGTTTTCTGGTCCTCTGATCATTCTTGCCACTTCCTTCTGCAGTCTCTGTACTTGCTTACCAGCTCTTCTGAAACAGAGTGGTCTGAGCTTTATTTGTGATAGAGCTGAGCTAGCACAGTGCTGTTTTAAGTCATTTTAAGGAGGCAGCAGTACCAGAAGGAAACCCACTAATATCTTCTTTTTTAAAAAGCAAGTAAAGAATAAAAGGATGTGTTTTGTGGTAGAAGACCAACTAATAAAAAAACAAAAAAAAATTAAGTTTTCCAAATAGATTCAGTATTTTACCCCTCCTCCTTCCTTCCCCCCACCCCCCAATCCCATCTATAATACAAATGCAGTGAATAAAATATAGATAATATTTCTATACTATGAGGCAGCTTGTATAAACTTGGCTGTGAAAATCTGCAGTAAGGAGTTCTGGTGATATGAAGGAAATAAAGTGTGTAAGCAATTTAAGGGAAAATAGAAATCCCCTAAGTGGGGGGATGAAGCCTGTGCTGAACTGGAGGGGCTGGGGGGTGTATGTCAGTGAGGGAGAGAAATGGCACTTCTGTTGGCAAGTCTTAATGAAATTGAGCTATTAATAGCAAGACAGTTGCTATAACGGCTCAGCTGCCAAAATTTTAAGCAAAGACTCTAGGTCATAATAAATGACAGAACATCTAGCATCTGAAATGAAGAATTTATTTTGCAGGAAAGAAGAGCAAAGAATGTGTTAATTCATACAGCGTATGCCTGCTGTCATTCGTACAGATGGAGAATAAGGATATGTTTATATGGAGATTTTTTTTAAGAGTTTTGTTTGTTTGTTTGTTTGTTTGCTTGTTGTTTTGTTTGTTGTTGTTTTTTTTTGTGTGTGATATGTTTAGACTTAGTGCTTGCTTTCATCAAGAGGAAACGTGCATCACCAGGGCCAGGGTGGTTCCTCTGGCCCAGGCAGCACACAATAATGCCAATGCTGGGGTTTCCTGGCAAGGGTCTAAGTGCCCAAGGGCAGTGGGAGTCCATACTGGGGTGCCAGGCTCCCTGCTGCTTTCCCTGACTCTACCCTGGAAAGCCTCATGCAACATTTTTTGCCCATTTCTCCTGAATAAAATGAGAAGAACATATTGTGAGTCTGTCATGTCTTGGGTTCTGTGGGTGACAAACACTTTCTCCAACAGGGAGTTTCTAGTTCTAAAAGTATTTCTCAAACAGATCTACCAGGTGCACTGTTGGGGTATGGTTGTACCTTTCCAACATGAAGATTACATATGCTTTTGTCCTGAAACTGCAATAGAAGTGAAACCTATCTAATCCATTCCCCATCCTGCCCCCAAACACTAAAAGATGCCCTATGAAGGGACAGTAAAGTCCTCAAAAGTTGCAGTTCAGTTTGTGGACCTGCAGGGATTCATCTCCTTCACAACCATTCAGGTTACTGAGGCTCAAGAGGGTTTCTTGTATTTGTTCTGCTCTTTGGCTTACCCTTCTCTTTGAATTATCCTACTGGACTCTTGAGTTATCCAGTAAACCTTTTCTCGCCTCTGATATCTCAAGAGTAATTCAGGCAATTAGTTGCTGTCTTACAGAGCTAACTGCTGATGGAAACCAGGTATCATCCATGAAGAAACCAAGAGAAGTGCTGAAAGGATAAATGCTGAAGCCTAAAACTGATATAAAATGAATGAGAAAAGGCAGGACTGGACAAGGCTGTGTTGACTCCCTGATTTGGATTTTACTTCTCCATATGTTGCTTATGCAACATACAACATTCCTTGCTGCCAGCAACAGACTTGCTGGTCACACATAGCCGACTGCCTGGCCATCACATCTGTAACTTGTGCCATATGATATTATGTAAAAAGTAGGCAAAGCAAAAGGGAGTGTTACTGCAGTCTGATATCAAAATATTATTTCTATGGAATTTACTGCAGCAGGGCAGATGTGTTTCCAGAAGCCACCAAAAAGGAGACAAATTGTTTTCAGGTATGAATCAAATACGTGAAACTGGTTTTGTCACCGCGAACCTCAGAATAAAAGCAATCTATCTTTGAATATTTCTTTCAAATATCTGTTGATTTGGGATCAAATCCAGGACTTTGCAGGGGAAACAAATGGCATCATTACTGCTGGCTTTGACATGAGGAGAGTCTGGCTCCTGGTTAGGATGCAGCCAGGTGGGCAGGTTTGCTTCCCGGGAAGATGAAGATGCCTTCCCTTGCCCCACTCAGAGGAAGTGCATTGGAGCTCATGTGAAGTGAATTTACAGTTTTTAGTGTTTTTGGAGACCTTCAGACAGCATTTGTTCATGCTTCAGTGGGCAGCTGGATTAGTTTTGGTATTCTGCCAATGATACTCCTGGTTAGGATGCAGCCAGGTGGGCAGGTTTGCTTCCCGGGAAGATGAAGATGCCTTCCCTTGCCCCACTCAGAGGAAGTGCATTGGAGCTCATGTGAAGTGAATTTACAGTTTTTAGTGTTTTTGGAGACCTTCAGACAGCATTTGTTCATGCTTCAGTGGGCAGCTGGATTAGTTTTGGTATTCTGCCAATGATAGCTGGTCTTTCATCATTAATGTCTCAGACTAATTTAGTGGATTTTCATAATTCTGGCTCTCATACCTTTATGTGTGAAATGAGTTTTCAGATAATGTGTCTCCTCACGTAAATAATGAGTGAAAGTTGATGGAAAGGCAAGCAGGACTGGGGAACAGGCTGTGAGATAAGGTTAGTGTTGGGGGGCTCCTTGTAGTGAAGGAAGAGAGCAAGGAGGGTAAGGAAGGCACTGGGCTGCCCAGCTGGATGATGCTCAGGGTAAGTTCTCTGAGAGCCAGCCAGCCTCCTGCTGACTCCTAGGTTTTGAATTTTGGTTTAGGTGTAACCTCTGAAAAAATCATAAAATGAATGGTTTGGTTTGGAAGGAACCTTAAAGTATTAGTGATTGGTGTAGCACTATCAGATAGCAAAGGATCTAGAGTCTAGATGAGCATTTCTGTTCTTTTCTGCTGTGATGGTTGTCCAGAAGAGTGGAGCACAGTTCCTAGCATGGTGAGCTGAGGCCGTCCCTCTTAACTGGGCAGATGAAAACCACACAGACAAAATGCTCTGGTCTTTAGACCCCAAGAGCAGTCTAGGTCCCCTGGGGGAAGCAGCAAGCAGGTAGCACTCTGTAATACCCCACATCTGAAAGACAGAACCCTGCCTCAGTTTTAAATAAACATGAGCAACTTTAGAGGAGTATATTATATTTTTGTATATTATCATGGTGTTGGCAGATCATGAGGTAACTTCTCAATGGGCTGAAAGGCTCCCTTCAGAGGGAGCAATGCAGCCAGGCCACTGGGTAGCCTTTGGCTCATTATATACTTTTGTTGACTTTTAAATGCTCGTATGTGGGAAAGACTGTTTATAACTCTGGTGACACTGTTGCCTCAAACACGGTAAAAGCTCATGCCTGTAGCAGAGAACACAAACACTTATTAAAAGGTAGGTTTATTCATGCATGGAAGAGCTTGCAGTTGTGGGGGCCTGGGCTGTGGCAGGCATCTTCCATCTTTGTTTTCATAACAACGAGCACAGCTAGACAGTGAACGCCCTCACTCAGCTAGAGGGGAAAAGCCTTTATAGTATCTCCATTTGATCTCTGCAGGAGAGTTGAGGGGCCCTGGAAGAGCTCAGTCCCAGAGACACCCTTTGGGCTCAGGTTGTTCTCTCCTTAAAAAGGAGCATACCCCAATTTTCATGCAGCTAAAGATTCCTGTTAAAAATATTGACAAACTGCATGCTGCAGTTAGGTGTGGAGAAATTTAACTCAACATTTTAACCAGAGACCCTCAAAGTATCCTGAGATCATAAAGCAGACACTCAGTATTTATTGACTTTTCCCCCTATACTGCTTTGCTATTTCAGGTGTCCTGGCATACTCTAATTTCTCTTCTCCCATTATGACTAATCTATGATGAAGACATATTTGCAAGGAGAGAAGCAGCTCCATAGTGAAACAGGCCTTGCCAAGTGAGGCAGGAGGGGAAACAATACCTCAACACTCCTTGTCTATCACTCACCTGCCCTCCTACAATGCAAACAATTCAATGAATATCAATTTGTATCATTCCTACTAAAACTTTCAGCTTAAAGGACTATATCTAGTCCTAGTGAGATTCTTTTTTATGGGAAATTTGATGTCAAGGTCTAATTCTGTTTCTGCCTTCAACCTCATACCCAAAGGCACTTAAAACTGCTGGATAAGTTCAGATTTAAGCAGTGGCTGAAGACCTTCATTGGATCCCAATGATTTTTCTCCCCACAGAATACCACTGTAATTCACTAAAATTTGCTGAATAAATAGAGAAATAAAAGATACAGCTCCTTAGCATACATTAAGTCTAGGCTCTACAACAAAGGGCATAATAGAATTCAAGGTAAGGGGTAAAAAAACCAGATGATTAAAACCCAGGGAGCAATGGATCTTCAAGTCAGAAGCTATGCTGATGTGGAAAATTAAGCAGGATTAGCATCAGGCTTAATCATTATTAATGCAATACTTAGTCTTCATTTTCCATTCCTGTCTAGACTTACATTTGGGTAAAATACTCTTGAAAAATAAGCACTGTTATCCTTATTTTGTAGTGAGACTAAGTTTTTAAGACTTTTCTGTAAAGCTGTTGCAGTGTCTAGGGCTTCTTCAGGCTGCCCTATCTACCTCTTCACCATCAAATTTCTCTCATTTTGCAGATGTCCCTGGAAATCTACAAACCTTCCTGTCAGCAGCCTCTTATGTAGGAGATGCTGGACAACTGGCGAGGCAGGGGAAGGCACCAGAATGGTGCCACAGGCCTGAAAGCTTTGTCCTCTGCTCTTCAGCCAACTCCCATCCCTACTTGCAGGGCTAGGCTGCAGCACTCTGCCAGCCAGCATCACACCGCTCCACCTCCCACATTACAAGAGGACTGAGTCAAACAAGTAAGGTCTACAGTTAATATTTTCAGTAAATAGAAGAACAGTGTACTGCTCTGTATATCAGCCACAAGTGGCGCATCATGAAAAAGTCACTTCCAAGGTCCCAAAATATATATCCCTTGGCAGCTCTCCTCTACCAGAGAAGGCCACTTAAGGGCTGCTTTCAGCACTTACACTAACACTTCTCTGTGGGTGGCAGGAGCAACGTGCCAGCTCAGCAGCTGCTGCTTGTCCCAACTTTCAGGACAACTCTAACCATTATGGGACTGCAGCTGGAAATACCAAAGCTATCTTTCAGTTCCATTTTCACAGCCCAAAACCCATGTTGTGAAAATCTTAGAGTCCCAAGCCACATTAAAACCCCTTCACCTTCTCTAACAGATGCTCTTTTTTTTTTTTTTTTTTTAATGTTCTAGCTTTCATTGAATACTGCTTAGCAGTCAGAAATGAAATTACTACCTTGACTTTGTTGTTGAGGCCATAGTGTAGTACTTCCCTCACAATCAGATGCTTGTGGAGCACTAGTTGCATCAGCAGCTCATGACCATGCTTCACAGTTGTCTGTTCCCTTGAGTTACTTACTTTAACAAACATAATTTCTGGTGTTAACCTGCATTTCAGGCATATGAGTGCCAGTCCTTTGAATTGTCCCATTTGAAGTGGGACATTTGAAGTTGGATTTTATGGGGAATCAGGTTTTCCTTTGGTATCTGGAAACTACTCTGGGGAAATAATTATCACCACTCCAAAGGCACTCTGAAGTCATCCAAATTAAAAGCAGGGTGATGGTGGAACCTCAGACTGGAGGTCACTATGTGAATTACTAGGGATCTGATGAATTTTCCTTCCATCTGTATAAGAAAAATTGTAAAAGGAATGTTTATAATCCTACAAAGTGGACAATTCTGTTGTGCTTTACAACTTTGAGTTATTTAATAAGTATGTTACTCTACATGAAATTATTTAGCTTTTCTTACTCTGATTCAAAGCCTTTTGTCTTATTTGATTATTGCAACACCTTTACAACTTTAAGCCACAGTTGCCCAGAGACTCCCTCTTTCTCTGCTGCATCTGATGTTTTAAACATGCTCTCAACTTTATATCCTTCATATCCTATTATTACTATGTCTTCCCTGTCTTTTAACATTGAATGTCAGTTGCCACCACTAATTGGTTTCTTTCTGATGCCCCCTTCTAATATCTTTAAATACCAGCTTGTTTCATCTTCTCCGTTCCAACCTTCATATTTGGAGGAGCTCTCTAAAATCACCTGCAATGAGGAAATGTTGAGTCTTTCAGCCTTCCAATGGAGCCCATCTTTGTAGAAAGGCCTGCAAAAATCTATGTGCACTGCAAATTGCAATCATGGGACCTCTGCCAGGAGTATTTACTCACAATGTGTTTGTTTTCCCTGTATCTGCATGCTTTCCATCTGTTTCACTTCTCTGCATTTCCACCTCTACATATAGTCCTTAACACAGTGGAGTTTCAGTTCATGACTAGGGGAACTATATGTCTATGTGTGGCACTACTGCAAATAGCAAACGATACTTATTTAGACATCCTGGCAAGTAAGACTGAAAATTTCTCCGGCCAGAATCCGTCTTTTGTGCAGCAGCTAAAATGACTTGCTTTTGAAAGATGATTAGAAACCTCCAAGGTAAGTATTTTGTCTATCATTAATAGGAATACAGCAATTAAAATTATTAATATCTATATTAGCTTACCCAAAACAGTGACATTTCTGCTCTGATGACTTCCTTTGTCACACTAGGGTCTTTTTTTTTCTGCATCCTCCACCCCATCCATGCTTTTTGTTCACCTTCTGTTGAAAATTGCAGGAGGAGGGGCAGCCTGGAGTAGCTGTTAGCTGGTTTCACAGAGCTCCTGCCCATTTTCTTCTCAGAGTTAGAACTTTACTTTGGTTACTGCACAGGTTTTGTTTTCTCTTGGGGAATGTTTTGAGATATATTTTTTCTCTCTTTCCTGCATGGGAAAAATTGTTTGAATTTTTGAACTGGAACTATCTGTAGTGTGTATGGTAGAAGAGGAAAAGCGGAAGGAAACAAGGGACGTAAATCTATCTCCTTGCTTCTGACCTCAGGGGGAGTGGAGAAGCTCCACTGGACACAAAGACAGTGTCTCTCCTTCCTAAATGCCCACTAGCCCTCAGCAAACTCACAGCTCAGTAGCTATAACTCATTCTAGCAGCTTCTCTCATTGGCAGATGCTAATGAGATAGCTGCTAGTATTTGGCAGCTGCCAACAGCAGTGGTTTCAGAGGCAGCTTGCTAGATTTGGCGTGCCTGCAGCATGGCCAAAATCACAGTGGGTCCTGTTGCATTCTCATGAATATTCTGAACACACATTTCTGTGTTTTTCTGCTGAGGCATGGCCTGCTATCCTACTTCTAGCACAGAGTGTTTCTATCATGGTTCATTTTCCTTTATATCATGTTGCATCCAGATATCAGCCCAGTCCTTTAAGGCACTGGTAAGCACACCCACTCTGCCATGTACATTCCCAGGAGGAGGACAAAGTTCAATTGTTTTCTTAGCAAAGCCCCAACTCAACTCTGACTGATGTACCAGGCTCTCAAAGCCTGTGGTGCTAGGATTTGAATCTGTAAGATCTGATTTCATCTTTGCTTTGGATATTTGTTCAAAAGCAATGATTTATGGTAGTGAGATGAAACATGAACCTGACTGGTGAAATTAAAGTATGGGTAGGTTGGTTTAGCAAAATCAGATCACGTCCCTGTCAGTGTTTCTGGCTTGAGGCTAGGTCATTTTGGCCCAGGAAATAGCTTTGTTTTGACATTTGTTTGTGAGCTCTCTGAACAATAAAGCTGTGCTCTAAAGGATTGGGGCGATGACAGTTTTTTGAGCAAGGTGGGGAGAGATTTTATAAACATGCATAGTTACTTTCTCTCTTCCATTATTGTTACAGTCCCTGATCAGCTTTGGCTGGGAGGGAGCTGAGCAGCCAGAGGTAAAGTTGGGTCACTTTGAGCCTCAGCTTTTCATAGTGTGATGCCACATTTAGCAAGCTTGGAATTCAGTGCATGGACAGAAATCCACACCTTGTTTAGGCCATCTGAAGCACAGGGCCTTTGCTGTGCTCATTTAGACATGAGATTTTGCTGCAGCAGAGGGAGTTTACACCACTTGGTCCTAGAAGAGCCATGTGTTCTGCTTCCACAGTGCTGGGTGGTGACTGTACATACACACACGCTGCCGATGTGCTTGGCATATTTCAGTATGGACAAAGCGTTGCAAAGCGTGGTACTTTCCAGGCTTTCTACTTCTTAGGTTGAAAAGGATCTGGACTGCTCTCCATGGCTGGGAAAGATGCAAAATACGGCCAGTCCACCTGGAGTTTGTATTTGCTAAATTTTAGAGTACGCTTTATTCGTTTCTGTATAAATAGCATAATGCTCATGTTCCACTGCAAAACTCTGAAAATCACCTGCAATGTTTTTTCTCCAGAAGCTGATAAATGTAGATCAAATTTAGGGAATTATTGTGTCAGCTTCCCATAGAAGATAAGCAATTGGATTTTCTTTGTTTTCTTCAGACACTAGGTTCTCAAGGCGATCTGAGTGAAGAGAGCTTGATCCTATTCAGCTCTTCAGGAGCTGTTAAAACTTCTTTAAATCTGTAGATGATAATGCAGCAGCGTGTGTGGGGGAGGAGTGAGATGAGAAGCTAGCAAAGGAAACCTTCTGCTTTACTTTGCTCTGAAGTCTGGATCTACTTTCCCAACCTGATAATGTGCAGCTGCCACACAGCATAAACCCCACAAATCCCACCCAGATGTTTTTCATGGCATTTCCACTGCAGTTTCAGCTCTGCAGGTCAGGGAGGGCCATAGCATTTTGTACAGCCCAACCCTGCCAGCGTCTGCTGTGTCCTTCAGCTACAAACGGTCCTTTTGCATTTTTACAGCAGGGCAATGTTGCAAAGGGCTCTGGTGATGCTGGTGCATAGGAAGCGTGGGTGACACTTCTGCTTTATTCCTTGCAGGAAGAGCATTCCTTGCCTTTCCCAGAGCTTTTGCCTGACTGCCCAACTGCAGGATGGACAGGACAGTCATTGCCACACACAAGCCAACTGGACCCTGCATGCACTGTCTTTTCCTGGTCCTCCCTGATGTTATACTCCATGTCTGCTGGTTCCATCCAGATTTGTCTTGTTCCCAGCACCAGAATAGCTCTGGGGAAAAAAAAAAAAAAAAAAAAGACATAATAAGCAAGACTTAACATCAGGCTTTTAGAGACAGTTTTGGACAAAACTTACAAACAAGATTTTTTTTTTTTTTTTTTTTTTTACTTAATGGCATTCCTTTTTAGCCATTCTCTACAACTGTAACTTACATTCTTCTGGCATGTCCTAGCTGCAAAACATGGGGCTTCAGACATTTCCTAGTTCTTCCAGATGGCTCCTTAAGTTTTATATGACTCTACCTACGCCCTCTGACATTTCTTTCTAGTTAAGATTTGAGTACAAATGGAAATTTTCCAGATGGCTTTAGCTGGAGCCAAGTGCCTTCAGTACTTCAGAGTTGCCTAGACAGCCCACTAACTAATTGTCCCTTCTCAGTCTGTTCATGTTAAATTGTTCAGACCCATTTTGGTGTTACAAAAATGTTCTTCTGTGATATGCAATGTCTCTAAGTTATACTTTGACCAGTGACATCCATATCCCCAGTTGCTTTAAAAGTCTACGTATAACCCATTTAATAATAGGACGAATAGCAGTCCCACCAGGAGGTCTGCTTTGAGAAAACTTCTGGCAGCTTCCACCTCCTCTTCTTAAAACTCCTGTAGTTCTTGTTTAGCATGGTATACCTTGTAATTTCTTAAGAATTATAGGTAGTGCTTATGTAAACCAAGGTCTATGTCCGAGATTTCCAAGTCCGGATTCTTGTACTGAATAATGATGTAATCTGAATATGATTAATTATTGGAAAAGCAAATCTGCAGATACAGATTTGGAGTGATTTATGTTGAAGGCTGCTTAAGATTTTTATAGCTTATTTCTCTTTACTTTTGCTATTAGTATGCTTTTCCATGGAATTCTTAAGGATGAACATAATGAAATGAGCACAATGGTCTGCAAAACTGTACAACTAACATTTTCCTAGCAAAAAAAGAAGCTCATCCAAAGCAAGGGAAGCCATTGAATGCTTCAAATCCTTTGTTCCACACTGCTACCTAAGGAGCACAGTGGCTCGCCTCATTAGACTTCAAAGCATGAGACACAATATAGAAGATAAAAATATCAGCAAGACAAGCTTTGCTAATGGCATGTTTTTCATGTTTAAAAAACAGTTTTGTACTCTACAAGAGATTTAATCAGGAGAGAGTGCCAATGTTCAAGCAACTAGAAATTAGCATTCAATTTGTCTATTGAAAGAAAAAGACCTCTGTCTAGTCAAGGGCTTTAAAAGTTGCCATCTCTCAGAACAACACAGAAAGGAGAGGAAACTTTTAGGGCTTTGACCTGAAAGTTTATAACTCAGAAATCACTACCAAAATGTCAGAAGACAGAAACCAGTCTCTTACAACCTTTCAGGTGAAGCTGACATGGCTATTTTACCTTACATAAAAAGGCTAGCATAATTATGTCTATGATAGTTAATGCATGTTATTAGAGATAAAATATTCATCAGCTGCTTTTATTAAAGTTACTATTAGCATTTTGTTAATTAGACGTATTATTACATGAAGCTGATTGTACCACTTCATATCCCTGGAAAAAAAATATTGAGATGGGCATGAGAAGCTATACACTGGCTGGCAAAAGAAAATGAACATGGGATGAAGCCGAAGGTGAGCAAAGATGAAGCTGATGAAAAAAGCCAGGAAAATCATGTTCACTTGTTCATGCTGACTCCCAGAGGAATGTAATCTGTGATTCTTAAGTCTTCCTATTCCTTGTGAACAGATTTCTACACTAATATACCTCTGTCCTTATTAGAACTGGTTTTCTAAGTATCAAGTTAATACTACTAGCTGTTACTCCACTACTTTCTTGTGCAGCTCAAGTGATAGATCTCTGTGTGGTGGATCAAACATTTCCAGATCGGGTCATGATCTTCCTAAGTATCAATACAATTCCATTTGAGAGAGCTTCTGCTTTGAATGATACTGATATTTACAGGACTGTATAATCACTACCAAAAAGCAGTGTCAAAAATTGTATTAAACTTGCAAAGCCCACTACTTAAAAGTTAAGGATTGCTGAGAAATTAAGAAACACAGTGGCATCATATTACAGCTCACAACATACTACAAATATATCTGGCAGTATGTAAAAGCATTTAAAAGCTGTTTCACTTGAGTCCCAGCACAAGATCTAAATTCCCAAAGAAATGTTGCTAAAGGTTTGTGAAGCTGTCTGGCACCTTAATTCTCCTACTGACCTCTGGACTGGTAGACCTTTTCCCAAACGGGGTGTCACAGCAGCTTTTATTGTACCAGGGACTTTTACTGTAAATTGTAAGAGGGGATACTAAAGAAATAAAGGGAAACTACTGCATTAATTGAAGAGAGAGTCTACCAGCACAACTCTGTGGAGCTTTCTGTGAAAGCCTTGCAAGTGAACTAGAAGTCAGACTGAACTGTGCCTCTGGCAATGAGAGCAGGGGGAAAAACAACTCTTGACCTGATTTTCTCTCCCTCTCCTGTTACATTGCAGCCATGCAGAAGCCAGGTAAGACTGTGTGTGCAGGCTAGGTGGGAAAGGGCTACTAATTTTGAGCCAAATGTTCTCAAAGCTTGACAACAGACTTTGCCAGAAATTTTGCTTTTCTTATACAGGAACCAGGTGTGGCTTATGCTACAGTGATAAAATCTTTGATTAGACAAAATGTGATGAAAGTTCTGCATACACTGGAATAAAGCCTCTGAAACAGCCTAGTTTGTTGCCTAGGAGGTAGGGAAAAAAGGAAATGCTGTTACAGAAGGTAGTAGAAATTTTCCTTATCTATATATCCTTCAGATGGCCTCATTACAGTAGTGTCTGAGTATATTGTTCCTCTTCCTGAAAATTCTTAGGAGGTAAGGAAATTATATTTTACCCATTTTCAAGGAGAATTAAGGCACAGGGGGTAGACAACATCTTTGGCATTGTAGGAGGCTGACCCTAGCTGCTCAGTTTCTATTAATCTATCTACAGACCTTCCCTCAGTTGTTTTTCCTTCTTGTAAGCGTAGCTCCATGCATAGTTCTAAATGTGCAAGGAGGTTGCCTTCTTTATGTGTTTAGCATCAAGCCTTGAAACAGGCTGCCCACGGAAGTGGTTGAATCACCATCCCTTAATGTTCCTAAGAGTCATACAGATAGAGTGCTTAGGGACATGGTTTAGCAGTGGCCTCAGTAGAGTTAATTTAATAGTTAGACGTGATGATCTTAAAGGTCTTTATCAACTTAAACAATTCTATGCTTCTGTGATTCAATAACTGTATTTATCTAAAATATAAGATTCTTTAAGTAAAAGTAATCAAAAGGGAGAAAACAGAACAATGAAGTATGTAAAAACTTATTTTGATGATTATGAAAGTCTAATTGCATAAGCAAGAATCCTTCTTTCTTCTCTAGACCCAGCATTAATGATGGCAGTAATGATAAATGATTGTTGTGCTAGCGTGCTGTGTTTCTATGCACTCCTAACTCTAAATTTTACAACTCATCTACCATATTTTTCCACTGAGCACAAGCTATTACATTCTTTGTGGACTTTGCTGTGTTTTCATCACTAGAATGCTCCACCACCACTGAAGAAGATCAACCCACACCCACAGAAGTGCCTTCTAGGTTTCAGTGCCTGATCATGAGTAACTTGTGATTTCTCATAGACTTCAGCTCCTCTCTCCAACTTCCGTGTCATACCTTTTGGGTCTCAAGCAAGCAACCAGAAAAGGAGGAACCAGAAAATGACCTGTGAGTGAAAGTTTTAGTCTATATGATAATCTGAAGGACATCTGAACCATTCAGAAAAATGTAGTCTTTGAACAAGGGATTTTAGTGGAGTGTTGCTGTTCAAATCCCAAACTGCAGTTCTGAAACCTCCTAACTGAGTTGCCCTCCAACCTTTCAGTGCCAAAATGCCATAGGGAATTTATGACACTAGAGGCTGAGGGTCACTGTGGGTTGTACTTCTATATATGTCTCAGCTATGACAAAGAGCAGTTTGTTACCTGGCTTATTGCTGAGCTGGCCTGGCATCTAGAAATGGGATTGTGGCAGTTAGTTAATTTATAACTGGTGTTTGGTAGACCCTCCTTCTCAGCAGCATGTGTGATGTGTTATCTCAAAGCCAAGTAAACTGTATAAGAAATGTGAGCCCAGAATTTCTTGTCAGCCCAAGTAGTAGCAATTTAAAATTAAATGTTACCATTTTTCAGACCTACTGTAAAGACAGTGGTGGACTTGATGTCCCTGGGCAGTGAGATGGTAGGAATGTGTCTGAGGTTATGGATTAGCCTTAATAGTTTCCAACCTCTAGTGTCAACTGAGCAGCCACCTCCATTGTGAAGGTCTATTTCTTGCTCCCTTGAGTACAAGTGCAAGCAAGGTCAGATTATTGCAAGTCTCCAAATACTTATATATTCCCCCACTCCCCAGAAATTGTGGATGTGCAACTGACAAAAATCCAGGGGCACCTGGATTTCTGTAAGGCATTTGGTACCATTTCCCACAGCATTCTACTGCAGGAGCTGGCAGCTCATGGCCTAGGCAGGTGGACTCTTTGCTGACTTAAAAACTGGATGGATGGCCAAGCCCAGAGGGGATCAAATGCACCCTCAGTAAATTTGCAGATGACACAAGATTAAGTGGGAGTGTTGATCTGCTTGAGGGTGGGAAAAGGTGGTAATTTATTTTTAATTATTTTTTATTATTTTTAATTCCTAATTTAGGTATTAGGTAGAAAAATGCCTGGTGGAAAAGGACCTGGGGGTGTTGGTGGACAGCCAGCACACGAGCCAGCAGTGTGCCCAGGTGGCCAAGAAGGCCAATGGCATCCTGGCCTGTATCAGAAACA
>NW_008611470.1:40197-50494 GCF_000691845.1 Merops nubicus
GTGATTGTGCCCCTGTTCTCAGCACTGGAGAGACCACACCTTGAGTACTTTGTCCAGTTTTGGGAACCACAGGATAAGAAGGACATGGAGCTGCTGGAGTGGATCCAGAGAAGGGCAACGAGGCTGGTGAGAGGGCTGGAAAACATGCCTTGTGAGAACCAGCTGAGGGAACTGGGGCTGTTTAGCCTAGAGAAGACTGAGAGGACACCTTGTTGTTCTCTACAGCTACCTAAAAGAAGGTTGTAGTGAAGCTGGTGTTGGTCTCTTCTCCCAAATTCCTTATGATAGGATGAGGGGAAATGGCATCAAGTTGCACCAGGGAAGATTTTGATTGGATATTAGGAAGAATGTCTTCACTGAGAGAGAGGTTAGATACTGGAATGGACTGCCCAGGGAGGTGGTGGAGGCATCATCCCTGGTGGTGTTCAAAAAAGGAGTGGATGTGGCACTTGAGGCTATGGTCTAGTGGTTAGGGAAACGTTGGGAGGAAGGTTGGACTTGGTGAACCTGGAGGTCCTTTCAGACCACAGTGATTCTATGATTCTAAAGGTAATCAGCCTGAAAACCTGCCTGTGTTTTGAGAAAAATGTTTAAGCTCTGTCTTGGCCAGCTCTAATTTAATTAGAGGGAGGATGCTGCTCCTGTTGTCGTTGGATGCCTTTTATAGCTAAGGTTGAGGTGAAGGAAGGTTAAAGCTGAAGTAGTGTAAATAATGTAACAGTATTTCATCCTGACTTGGGTTCTTAAAAAAACATTATTAGATGACCATTCTTCTGTGATAAGAATCTGTTCAAACAGTACTATTTGTTGAAATAATTTTTGTCTGTTTTCACTGGGTGTGATTTCTGAAGTAAGAATTTCAGAAAGCTTTAATATGAAGCACAAAAGCAGCAAAGGGTTGAGCTGTTGGTTTTGGTATAATCCCAGTTTTTATTTGTTTGTACATTAGCATTTTAAAAAAATGGAAAACCAAATTCCACCCAAGAAAGCGTCCATTTATAACTCTACTTATAAATATTCAGAATATCACTTTATATTAAATATTTAATATCTGAAGTAAAGCCACTGGGAGTGTTTCAGCACCATTTTTATACATCTCACTTCATGGTAGAACTCTGTAACTAGTGGCAACTTGGACTGAAACTAAGCTACAACATCCAGAGCCATTTTATTTCACATCTAGTATTCCTGAGAGGGGCCACATCCCTGCCCTAGTGTGTGACTTTCTTTGACAGGATCAAAGTTTTCAGGGCAGCAAATGCTGGATTACCCTATTCTGACCCAACTCTTGTTTTTGTTATTAGCTACAAATTAAAGTTGAGAGTGAGAATGTGTGTTAAGATGGCAAATGCTTGATGGTATGCTTCTCCCTAAGCTAAATTAATATTGAACAACATGAAGCTCATTGAATGAGTCAACCAATGAGTCAGCAGAGTAGTTAGTGGTGAAAAGTGCAAGCCTGCGGCTGATGGACGTGATTTAAAATCTAAAATCCACACTCTGTTTTCTTTATGAAACTTTAGAGATCTCAGGAAAACATCTTAACATGATTGCCCATGCTAGCAAGAAACCTTCTCTTTTATCACATAAGCACTCCTCTGTGTGAATTGAACCATAAAAGCATATCCACAGAGAGCTCATCTACTGCTAGAAAAAGTTTACACATACTTCATTTAATTATACTTCTTTCTATGAGATAAGAATATCTGGGCTTGAGTGAAGTATCACACTGACACCAGCTAATGCAGTTCATACTGCTTGGCTTCTGTTCAGTATGAAATCCCAACAGGAATACAAAACAAAGAGAGGATGACTGTGTAGTCAATGATTTTGTTTTATCTTTTTTCTAAAGAAAAGTGTAAAACACTCTTTGAAAACAACAACCTGTTGTCTTTAAAATGTGCGCTGTTAGTAGTGCTCAGATAGGTAATGCCAAAAGAAACTTATTAAAGTAAAATTGAATCCACTGACAATACCTGGCGATAGCAGTTAAATAATGAAAACCATAAAAATTCAAGATCAGTACTTTTTAAAAGGAATTTTTAAATAGAGAGATACTTGTCTTAGTCTATAATTTATAGGACTGGGCTTTTGGAGTTTAAAACTGCAACTTCATGCACGATGGAAAAAATTTTCAACCAAAACCAGAGTTCAGAAGTGCTTACCAGTGTTAGGCCAAAATATTCTATAATTAATCACTGTCTAAAAGGAAAATCTCAATCCCAAAAATGTTTTAGCTGGGGAATGTGTGCGTAGGCAGGCATCAAGAAGAGGAGAGGAAAGATCTGTATCTTTCTGGTTTTGTTCTTTTTCTGATAAAAGATGTTTTTATACCAAAACTTTGCCAAATGTTTAATGAAATTTGTGACAGAAATATACTCTTCAGTGAGAAGAAATGTCACTGAACAGTCTGAAGAACAACATCCCCCTTGAATAGCCAGGGAAGCTCGCATTACATGCCCAACTCCTTCAGGAACAAGCTTGCTTTCTTAAATTGTGAATCTGTTTTGATCCTTCTGCTGCAGCGTCCCATGGCTGTTGAGTTGGCATCAGCAATGCCTTGCTTTGTCATCTGTGGCAATACTTTGTTTCAGGTTGCTTGTAAGTAGCAGATAGTCCCTATTACATCCCTGGTGCTGCTAGAGCTTATGAGGGGGAAATTGATGCATATGTGGGACTGTTGGAGCAGGTGGATTGGAGCGGCTCAGTAGCATTAAAAGGTTTATCTCACACTTTCTCCAGAGAGGGTGAAAAGTCTCCCCCAGTGGAGCTTCCCAAGTGAGCTGAAAATGTGGTTGGGTTCAGGAGCTCAGAGGTGCACTTGCCTGTCCTTGTTCTCTCTTTGCTTGTCTGCACGTCATCAAGACACTACCTGAGCACCTGTCAGCCCAGAGCTCTATCATAGTGGATTTGGGAGCCACTCTTATTATGAGGGTGACTGAATACTGGAGCAGGTTGCCCAGGGGAGTGGTGAAGTCTCCATGGTTGGAGATATTCAAAACCTGACTGGACAAGACCCTTAGAAACCTGTTGTAGCAGACCTTGCTCTGAGCATAGTGGTTAGACTAGATAATCTCCAGAGGTCCTGAACAATCTCGTTTGCTCTGTATTTCTATGAAGTACTAATGGTCCTGGGTAGTAGCTCCAAGTTCATCTAATGATTTCTCCTTTCAACAATGTAGTAGGACTATTTCAAGGCCTTACTGTCTCACTATGCACTGCATAAACTAGAGTGTACCAAGAGACAGATTAAATATCAGACCTTTAACCCCTGCTAAAATTAAAATTCCAAGGATATTATTTTAACAGGAAACCAATTAACTGTTTGTGTTTGTGGAGCTCTCAGGTTATCATTATGAGGCCATGACAGACAGTTCAAATAGAGTCAAAAGGAACTGCTTGCCTCTCAAAAAGCACAGCTCAAGCATAAACCAGAGAAAGATGGATGAAAAATGCATGGATAAAACAAGCATATATTAGTCAGCAACAGAAAAAAAATATCCTCTATCAATTTTTTGTAGGCATTTTGGGAATTTGAGGAACATTTCCTGAGCATGGGGGAAAGAGATCAGCATGGAAGAAAGCACAGTAGTTCTAGTCTGAAAATGTAAAAAAAATAGTGTTGGTGGCCAGAAGCAGGTCCAATAATTTAACTTATCAGAAATTAATGACTGGATGATTATATGAGAAGAAGGTCTGTGCAAGAATAAGGCAAATACCAGGGGCAAAGAAGCAAACAATGTTGGATAATAAATTTATATGAAATACTAGTTTATGCCAAAGGGAGAGAGATATGTAGATGAAGAGCAAAATGGTGGTGTTTTGCCAATGACCAGGCCCAACAAAAATGATAACACCAGCAGGGAGATGAACCAATATGCAGACTGTATTGTAGACAGAGTTGAGAAAGAAGTTTTCCTATATGAATTACCGCCGGGGGTACAAACAAGTCCACAAGCTCGTACATGATCGACGCCACCCTCAACAATCCCACAAAGGACATGAACCGGCCCACAACAGGTGGTACAAAGAGTGAACCGAGGTTGCCCATAGTTGGCATGGGAAACAGCCAGACCAGCCAGTTAAACATATAAGAAAAAGGTGCCCACAAGGCAACTTTCACCTGATCTGCCCGCGTTTGCTAAGGCCTAAACAGACCAGGGCCCAGCTCCAGGGAGAGTCAGGAGGTCTGCCCTGAACCAGGAAGCTCTGGGGAGTGCACTCCACAGACAGACACTCCTGACTCCCTGCAAGTGGTCCCAGCTTTTATCCCCAAGCAGACACCTGACCTTTGTCAACTCACTGCGGGACCCCTGGGGCTCATTTCCCTTCTGGCTCTCCCTGCAGGGCCGGCCGCACCCTGGGGGGAAGCTATAAGGCAAACTCACCACCTCTTTATGAAGGGCTGTGGGAATCACCCGTATGTCAACCTTAATTCGGGGGCTCGGGGTTCAAACCCCAGCATTTCAGGTGGTCATAGCTGAGGAGGGGTGACAGTGACCAGAAATGGGAGATTGAGACAGCTATGAAAAGGAGGAGAGAAGAGATGCAGAAAAGCCTTTTCTTCTTAAGTTTAAAAACTGATGTGGTAGCTGTAGTTCCAGGAGTATCCCTCCAGGAGCTGTAGACCACTGTCCCAGAGAGAGCACATAGCCACATCCCTGTAGGCTGTGCAAAGCTCCCATGTTGGGAATGGGAGAGGTGGCTGAGCCAGGAGCATGTCACGCCTGGCCCTGCAGGCGTGTGGCATGTGGCTTTGGGTCTTTGTCTTTTCAAGACAAAATATGGCATATATTTTACTAGCTAAATATCATAGCAGTTAACTCATTTTCCCACTTATATTGTTAAGCATTGGTTAGAAAATATCACATACCCATGCCACTTAGCCAGTAGGTGGGCAAAAGATCAAACATATGGGAAGGACACCTGAGATGCATGCAAGCAAGCATAAGATATGGGAAAAAAAACCCACTGAGTTTATTCATATTAATAGATGGAGTGTTTAAGAAAAAACAAGGAAATAGACTATGTGTATACATAAAATATGCTCTGTGTCGGAGATTGTTGTTGATTGTATTTGTATTAATATTACTGTGCTACCTAAAATAATAGAGTTCCTGAGGCATTAGCAGTGGTGGTAGGATAAATGGGTCACTGTATGAGCTGATCTGTGTGGCTGCCATTTTCTGAACTTACCACAGATACTGTTGCCTGTGTCCTGTGCTGCTCCATTGCCAGCCTCATTGTACAGTTGAGTGCCTGGATTTGCCTGAACATGTGGAACCAGGCAGCTGGGAGAGACACAACTCCTCTCTGCTTCCCTGACACAGAGATTTGATGCTGGGTCTATGTGTTGCAGCAGCAGGTCCAAAAACCTGGCTTTAGAGATGTCTGAAATGTTATCCCATTAATCATAGTCCTTGCTTTCCTTCCCATCTCCTCATTTCATTAACGTTTTCCTGTAAGAACTGTGGCACTTGCTGATTCCTGCACATGGTGGTGAGCATGCAGATCAGCTTTATTTTGTTTTGGAGAAATCAGATCTTGCTGCCATTCTTTCTCTTGATGGGACATTGTCTCCTCCAGTGCTCCCTAGACAGCATGTGTGATGAAAGTGCTGCAGGTTTATGTCTTTGCAGTTTCCATGATGAACTTTGGTAGAACTGAGGATGCTATGTGAGGCTGTTATGGCAACTGCAGAGGAGCTGCAGGTGGCACTGGGGAAGGCCAAATCAGCAGAGGTTTGTGGTCACTATGGAAGCATACAAGAAGCCAGTCTATGGCACCCTGCTTCTCCGTGTCTAAACACCTGGACAGAAGTGGGCACAGAAGGTGACTTATAGACACATCTGTATGAAACACCTGCAGGCGCTCACCAGACTGGGGACTTGAGGTCCGGCCTTTTGCCCTCTGTGAGGCCCTTCTTGAAGAGCCCCTGGTGCTGTGATGTCAGGCTTTCAGGGCCATGTCCTGGGCTATCCTAGGTGAAGACATGGGAATACGGGGTCACTTCTGTTGCCCTCCCATACAAGTGCATCAGAAATGTCTGCAAAATACCGTTTCCATCAGGCAGGGTCTCATGAAACCATCATTTTGTCCTTCCTTCCTTCCTTCTTGCCTTTGGGCTGCATGGAGTGTCTCCCCATGCTCAACAGAGCCTGCAGCACTGCTCCTTGTGGCCTCTGAAAGCACACTGCTCCATTTAAAATATCTTCTGCTGGAATATTACACTATTGGTCTCCAGAGGAAACATGTCTTTTCTTAAAAAAAAAAAAATTCTAGAAGTTTTCTATTCACCTTTTAAAAAAAATGAAGCAACCAAAATTAACAAGAACTAATTAAAAATAGTTAGAAATTGCTAGCTCCATCATAGCACTGGAGAAGATGGAAAAGGCCATGTCACAGAAACCAGCGTCAGCTCCATGCTCTCTAGGCCTTTAGAGTCTAATGGGATTATTTTCACCCTTAACAGCTAGAGAAGATAATGAGCAAACAAGGGAAATACACAGAGTTCTCTTAGTGTTAACTTAATTAAAACATCTCCTATTATTTCTTTAGCTGTTTCATGTTTTATTATGTTTTAGATGTCCTTCAAAATTGTCTCCATGTCTGTGCAGGCATTAATGTGCTTTTCTCGGCAATCTTGCACATTTCTATAACATCCAGTAAAGATGGCAATTTAAACACTCTTATCTTAAAAGACTAAGTTATTCCAGTTGACAAAGTCTTACTGGGGAAGCAAAATGCTGGGGTTTGAACCCCGAGCCCCCGAATTAAGGTTGACATAGGGGTGATTCCCACAGCCCTTCATAAAGAGGTGGTGAGTTTGCCTTATAGCTTCCCCCCAGGGTGCGGCCGGCCCTGCAGGGAGAGCCAGAAGGGAAATGAGCCCCAGGGGTCCCGCAGTGAGTTGACAAAGGTCAGGTGTCTGCTTGGGGATAAAAGCTGGGACCACTTGCAGGGAGTCAGGAGTGTCTGTCTGTGGAGTGCCCTCCCCAGAGCTTCCTGGTTCAGGGCAGCCCTCCTGACTCTCCCTGGAGCTGGGCCCTGGTCTGTTTAGGCCTTTGCGAACTCGGGTCAATCGGGTGAGAGTTGCCATGTGGGCACCTTTCTCTTATGTGTTTAACTGGCTGGTCTGGCTGTTTCCCATGCCAACTATGGGCAACCTCGGTTCACTGTTTGTACCACCTGTTGTGGGCCGGTTCATGTCGTTTGTGGGATTGTTGGGGGTGGCATCGATCATGTATGAGCTTGTTGACCTGTTTGTACCCCTGGCGGTCATTCATATAGTAACATTTCTGTCTACAATACAGTCTGCATATTGGTTCATCTCCCTGCTGGTGTTATCATTTTTGTTGGGCCTGGTCATTGGCAAAACAGGAAGTTAAAGCTGAGTATTTTAGTTTCCCACAAAGGTGTGGATTGCAGCAGACTTACACTCTATTGTGTATTAATTCTCCATGATAACAATTTTGAGCCTTCTAACGCCTTGTGTGCTAGCAAATGTGTATAAGTAGTATGTTTGACTTAAATGGAGGTAGTTGTGCAGGAACAAGTTTGAAGTTCTGGATAATATTTTTCTGTGCTGGTGTTTGGCTTGATTATCTTCATCAGTTATGAAATGCTTTTAAGACCTTCTCAAGAATGATGGATTTCCCCAGGAGACCAAAATCTACCATAAACTTTACTCAAGGTGCTTAGGTACCTCTCTCCAGAGTCAGTTTTATTCCCCCTCCCTGCTGGTCAAACAGTCCACTATTTTTAATTACACATGGTTTATATTCTTTTGGGTTTAAAACACATCCCATTTTCTCCCATGGTATAGAAACACAGAGAGGTAATATTTATGAGTTACACCACAGAGTGCAGAACACTGCACTAGAGTACAGCAGAGGAGGGTACAGGGTGGGACAGCAAAGTGGAGAAGCAAAGCATATAGAATAGAATAACAAACCTCAGGAGGGTCAGAAGGGTGTCCTTTCTCCTGTATGCAATTGGACTGCATCCCACAGTGAGGAGACACTGATGCCAGAGGAGTTCTGGATTGCAAGTGACCTTTTTAATTCACTGTCTGGTAAGCTCTCACAGAAAGCTAGATGTCTGGAAGATATTGGATTCCTACAGATTTTATAGAAATGGGTTTGAGATTGGTGTGATCCTCACTGCCATCCCATTTGAGGTAAAGGGTGCTGAGTGAACTCAACACTTACCCTCTGCATTTGGCCTCCTGGCTGGCAGTACTTTCAAGACAGTCACTGTTCATGCTGCCCCTTCCCCCTTTAGAAATTACATGACTTGCAGAGTAGATAGAAAATGCTTGAGGGAATATGAAAATAAATATAAGAAAACTGGGAGGAGGGGAGCATATGTGGGAGAAACTGGAAGTATAAGAGGATGAAGCTGAAACAAAGGACAGGTAGACAAGGATGTGCACAGAAACCACAACTCTGTTCAAGCCAGGTTACAAACTTCTGCTAATTACTAAAGTGTGTATATCTCAATATAATGGGGGGACAGGAAAGGGAAGAGAATTGTTACTTTTTTATATTTAATGGCTATAAAAAAAACATTTGGAGGTCCCCAAAAGATACTGCTTTTCATAATGAGACCAAAGATTTTTGCAATAAGAAATTTTCCAATAGGTTCAGCTGGTTTAGATTTGTTAGATTTTAAACATCATTTATTTTTGCTGTGTTAGAGGTCCCTGCTCTTAGGAGCTCAGGACTGAAAAAACAGATGTTGCACTAAGATACAATGAAAGAATTAGAGAAAAAAAAAATTGCACGAATTTTGGTTGGTTGCCAAATATTTAAAATCAAGGTTCTTCAGCTGTGAACTACTTGGAATGGTGTTAACAACAGAAGATGGAAGCTTGTTGAACTCCAAACCCTACTTGCCTTAAAGTTCCTGCACCATTTAAAAATAAGCATATGTGTTAACATGTCTATTCTTAAAACCAGTGAAAGACTTGAGTACGTAGGGCCTTTGTTTCCTCTTTGTTCTCTCTGCAAACAGCACAAGAAAGTTAAATGAGGCTGTTGGGTTTTCACCAGTTTTAAAGGTCACCATTGTACCGTATATTCTTTCAATGAATCATGAAATTCATTGTAACTGTCTCTTTCTTGCTCTGCGTTTTCTAAAGTATTGCTGAACCTGAGCCATGTCCCTCAATTCCCTAAACTAATATAATTGTGTTTTGGCCATATTCTTCTCTATAGCAGACTGATTTTATACAGCTCTGTTCAACCAAATTTATCTTATCCATTGCAATAAGACAGGTCTGGAAGAGCTGTTTAACAGTAACAGGATGACACACAAGGTAACCATCTACTGCCAGGTTGGCAATTTCAAAAGAAAGTATGCCTGTAATGAATTCTGCTCTCTCACAGCTAATTACTGATATTTAGTTATTTCTGAGGGGAAAAAAAACAAACTACTGGGATTTTCTAGGATATGTGAGGTCAGTTGATGAGCATATCTGAAAGTCAGAGCATGTATTTAGTACTTAAAGATATTTTTAAATGTTCAGCCTGAGGACTCCATGCTTAAAAATGTTGGCCAATATACACATCATCACGTAGCAATGGAAAGAATGCATTCTAATGAAAATTTAACCTGTGTGAAAAACAACGGTGCCAAAAAATTACCTATGTAATCCAAGTTCAGTTTGTTCTTGAAAAGCTGTTTGGAAGAAGGGAATGCGACACAACAGTTCACACTCATATCTCAGGTTTAAACAACCAGTTCAGATTGAGAGGTTTTATGTTAATTTACTTCCAAAGTCTTTAACAGATAGCTGTTCTCAACTGATGATATGCTTCAAATAAAGCAAGGAGGTAAAGAACCTGCATGGATATGTTGGTTTTGGGGAACCAAGTAATCTATATTTGGATCCTTGGGAGCGTTAAGTGTACATTTCCCATGTGTGTCTGTCTGGGACAAAGGCAATGAACCATGTTTCCAGTTCTCAAACTAACTCACTCCGTGAGGAGAAAAAGCAAACAAAGGGGAGCTCTATTAAGCATGAAGATACTGACTGCACCAAAAGAGTTTTGGAGATTTGTCCAGCATCAGAGGAATGGCCTAAAATTTTTAAAGGTGTGTAAAGTCTATAGAGGTACAGAGTTCTGAAGTTTGGTGATACAAAGCTTGGTGCTATGCTCAGCCACTGATCAGTAAGGTATTTTCAGCTACTTACTTCACTTTCAGGTTTTCTCCATGCATCGGAAAGTTGGATGAAGAAAGAAGGAACTTCTTCAAGAATAAATATGAAAAAGGCTTTATACTCCTCTTTCCC
>NW_008611470.1:50525-52733 GCF_000691845.1 Merops nubicus
ATAAGTGTGGTTTATGAATTTATGTTTCAGACCATTAACACTGAAAGATTTTAAGTATGACACAGTCTCATCACACAGAAGATTAACTAAATGTCCTTTATCCTATGTTTTTTTCTAATCATGACATAAATATTTGGTGGTTTTGTCTCCCAGGCTTTTGAGTAAGTTGAAGTTTTCAGGTAAAGTTCAAGATTTTCCATATCTTTCTTTTTTCTTTTTAAGGAATTGAATTCCCTAATAGCAGTTATTAGTTCTTCTGCAAGATGCCAAGGTAAATATGAATGTTCAAGTTAATCACAGTGTAGCTGGTGCTTGCAGTGGTGTGAGCTGCTCTGCCTCTTTGTTTCCCAAAAGTGTTGAGTTTCCCATGTGAAAATTATGCCAAAACTCATATTTGGCCATTTAAGCATAAGTTTAAAAACTTAACTTCATTTTTTCTTCTGGCTTTCACTGGTGTTATTCCAATACCATTCTATTTCTCGTGCAGCGAATCTGAAATGCGTAGTTATCAGCATGCATTCTTAAAGTCATCTTAAAGTAACAACAGAACAAAGCCATTCTGTGTAGTCCCAAGCAGAGAAATCGCTTCTTTGCTCATAAAAGAAACTTATAGAAGGGAAACCTGCAAGCAAATTTTCCATAACTGAATATGTGAAGAAAAGGAATCTGAAATCAAAAGACAAGTAATGAAGGGACAGGACAAAAAGCTAACCGGCTCTACACTAGTTGTCCTTTTTTGGAGGTGTGAATTTGCAGAGCAGAAATGGATCACTGTTGCAAAACTCTCTTTTGAACTATTGAATACAGAATAGAGTAAAGTAGGTATGGAAGAATTTACAAATGACAAAGCTTGGAAGTCAGATTTAGGAACTCAAAAATTATTAATCCAAACAAGATATTTGTGGTTTATTGTCAATTTTGCCAGTGGGAATGGGAAAACTTTTTATCTCAAAAATGATGAATTAGAAAGTTCTGCAGCACCTGACTTAATTAATATTATTGGCCTTTCTTTAAAGATAAGTATTTTCTTTCTAATTAAGGAAGAAAAAAACATTCCGGTACTCTTGCATACAACTGCAGTTAGTCTTGTTCCCTAGTTAATGTCTACAATGAAATCATAATATGTCCATTCTTTTACATCTTCATTTCTAAGGGAAAAGATACTTGATCAGTACCAGACATCCAGAGTAACAATTATTTAGCTACATCCCAAGCTTGCTGTGCACTGTGTATAAAAAAAACCCTACATAATAAACAGAGCAGTATTTGATAATGTACTGGTTACCAAATAAGTGGCAAAAATGTATAAGCCCAATGTGAATAATATTTGAAAAATCTAAGGCAAAAAGGTTTATGTGAACAGTTTAATATAAAAATATCCTCAAGATAAATACTAAATGAAATGTGCGGATCAAATTTGGGATGCAGAAATTGTTTCCTTTCATTTTTCAATAACCAGATATGGTATAAAGACTCTCTTGCCTTCCAGCAAATTTATTTCTCTAATCTCACTAGTTCAGTGAGATAAATAAGCACGTGCCAAAATTTGGACACTTGAGTAGTGTCTGTTTCAGAGGGACTATTCTCCTGAGAAGGTTAACTACGAGCCATGTATCTTACTGAACCGGTCCTTTTGGGCTTGCTGCCCTGCTCATTGGGGTCACTGGAAATCTAAACCCATGCTTTTTTCTTTTTCTCCTAGGACCTTGAAACAAGATTTAGGTATCCTTTAGGCTGACAAACTCAAACTTGTATTGCAAAAACTACTTGTGCAGCAGCCGCTTTTTCTGGGATCTTGTTAATCTTTGTGATTTTTTTTTCCATTTATTCCCCAAGACTTTCCCCAATGCCCAGATCTGTGGGTGTGGGTGTGCCCAGCTCAGATGATGCTGGGCTGGTAGTTTCTACCCAAACTCCAGCTGGGTGCAAGACCAGGATCAGTCTGTAGCTTCATTTCTCGGAGGGTCTGGTGCTGTAGGAGTATGCACCAACACCTGACCAGACCTGATCCCGGGCAAAAAGAAAAAAAAAAAAAAATCAGTTTCCTTTTTGAAATGTAGAAGTAGTAATCCCTTTTTATCTGAGAGATTAGAGTTGGGAAGTAGTAGGTCTCCTTGCAACCTGAGAGCAAGCAAACCCACATCCTTTGCCCTGCCAGGAAGCTCACTCTACAGGCTCCACCAATTATGGCAGGCAATGTACATTCCT
>NW_008611470.1:52764-54365 GCF_000691845.1 Merops nubicus
TGCTGGGTACAAGGGCAAGTGCTGGAGACTACTTCTAATCTGAACTTTATATGGAATTTTTGTCAGCTGATTTGTTAGAGACCTGCCAACATTGCCTGTGTTACCCCTGCAGAAGGGCAGGGGCTCCTCCTTTGCTTGGGGCCCTGCTGGGGTCTCACGGAGCCATACTGTGCTCTCAGGCACTGAGTTTCACATGCAGCTGCTGAGATCATGGAAGTACAGAGCAAAAGTGCAAAGACAGCCAAGCTGTGTTCACCAAGTACTACTGGAGATTTTTTTCAGTTATTTATTCCTAAAATTATGTGGAATAATTGAGATTTTTTTTTTTTTTTTGAAGGGGGTGACAGAAGTATGCTTTGTAGCAATAAATCCTCATAGCCAAAACTAACCTATTCAACGGAAGGATTAATTCGTCTTTCAAACACCGCTCCTTCACCTTCTGCACCCCTCTGCCAAAAATAATTTTGGAAGCAGTATCCTAAGTGACCATACATGCAGCGCAAGCAACTTCAGATCTCAGCTGGCATCAGACCAGGAGGCTGGCAGATGGGCAAAGTGGATGTGTAGCCTCGGTGTTTTGTATATGTTAATGCCTGTAGGTGGGTCCTGATGGCACACTGGGTTGGTTTGCTCTCCATCAGCACATTGGCTGCATGCAGAGGAGGGGGTGGAGGTTGCTGGGACCTGCCAAGGGAGTGGGACCAGCTCCTGTCCACCACCCACAGCCCCAGACGTGGCTGTGGAGAAGTCAGTAGAGGAGCTGGTGAGGCACCACGTTGAGCAGGACACCCTCTGCTCTGGGTCTGCAGGGGAGCAAGCAGCCGGCACGCAGCCAGCGTCGATGGAGGTGGGAGGGAAGGCAACCTGGGGAGCTGAGAGGGATGGGCACAGTATGATCCCAAGCAGAAAGCTTTAGAGTTGGCCGATAGCGCTCCAGAAAGTGAGAACACAATGAGCGGAAGAGAGATTTGTTTATAAACCCTTTTACTTCTGTTCCATCTCACCAAGTTACTTTGAATGGTTCTCTATTTATGAAGTATTTATATCCTAATAAGACCTGTCTTTTTGAGTTTAGAAGCCTTTTGATCTTTCTGGGAAGTTGCTACAGTGAAAAGTAAATCCATTTTAAAGTGCTGGCTGGGTCCCATCACATTCCATTATCCCAAATTTTCAAATAATTTAATTTGAATGTTAACATTAAAACTTTGAATTTTGAACCTATTTCTGTAGGAAATATTTATATAATTTTGGGTCTAGTTTTGATGTTTCTTTTTATAGCATTCAAAGAAAATTATTTCAGATATTTTTTTAAGAGACAGGACTTGAACTACAGGCTCTGATTGCTCTCAGCTTTCTGTATTTTGAAAATGGTAACAGCTCTTAGGACTACAGAAGAAAGAAGTTACTGAAGGTTGAAGGTGATCATGATTAGCTTGCTGATAGAAGTTGTCAATCAGGACATCTCAGTGATAATGCCTGACACCAGCTCTAAGGAGAGAAGGAAATGTTGCTGCTGTGTCTTTCAGGTAACTCTGGGCAACTAAGGAATCTGAAATCTAATATTGACTATTTATTTAAGAAAGATTGATATATTTCCTAAT
>NW_008611470.1:54396-67034 GCF_000691845.1 Merops nubicus
ATTCCTGCTAAGCAGCTTGTTTTCTTTACACTCTCCAAGACAGAAATTGTACATCTTGGCAGACTTGGTTACAGCAAACCCAGAAATCGGGTGGCGTTTAGTCTTAAATACAGTTGTTATTACAGCATCACTACAAAACCTGTGAGAGCTGGTCCTGGATGGGGGGCCCATCAGCCGGATGCTGTACAGAAAGAGAACAAAGAGATGGTCCCTGATACCAAGCATGTCAATACCTTGAGAAAACACTGTTAAAGCTTCGGAAGACCTGGAATTAAAAGGTTGCTTGTGGCAGAGAGCATCACACTGTGCCTCTAACTAACACGGCTGCAGCTGGTTTGTTACTGAGCTGTGGGAGGGCAGAAGGATGGGGATGCCACTTTCTATATTCTGAGGCTGATAAAAGACCAACGGTGATCAGTTACTGAACTTCAAGCCAAGGTGAACGCATAATGTGAAACTGAATGCAGACTCTGAAGTGAACATTTGTGTTACTTACCTCAAACACAGCAAGAGGCTATCAAAGATAGGGGAAGAATTAATGAAGTATTTTGGGGTCCCCAGTGCTTCTGCAACAGCATGTTAGTTTAACTAAAGTAGCAGTCAGGAGGAGGGAGAAACACCTTTGCTGGGACCAGCTTGAATAGAGAAGTTTTTTCTTTGCTTTTTGAAGTAATATCTGGCTAGATACTAGAGGCTCCCCAAGGAGAGGCAGCCTGGTAGCAACCTGTTGTTTCCCTGTTTCCTGCATCTGCCGTGTTCTCTTTTTAACTTCTTTCAGTGTTTTGTGTCCTACCTGGGAAAGATTGGGAGAGGTTACTGCAGTTGATTAATCTTTCCATCTGTCAGTTGGGAGACTGTTGCCTATTACAATACATTGTTAGGAGCTGCAGCACATCAGGTACTACCATCCTGGAGAATCAGGAGTCCTAAAAGACAGCTTTGCTCTTCTCCTGAAGATACCATGAAGAAGCATTTTTTTCTACTGGGATTAAGCAATATTTTCTTAGATCCTTTAGTATTTGTTCCTTTGTGAGCATAATAAGTATTTTTAAAGGCATAGATAAAAGCTCCTGGTAACCTTGGAGAAAAGAAGTGCCTGTTGTGCCAGAATTACTAAGAACCAAATTTTAAAAGTATTTAGCTGTCTATATGTAGTTGTGATTCTTAGGTGGGATCTGCTTTTTCTGGTGACAAGTAGTCTCTTTCAAACTTCTAATCTACTTCTCGCATTCCGGCATTGCTCCTTGCACAGCCAAGTACAATAGCCTAATGAATTCTATGGAATCTTTTCTCATGCTAGCAGGAACACAATAAAAATATTTGCAGAGAAGAGTTGAAATACAGTAATGATGACTAGCCTAAGCAGATGTGGCCAAACTCAATTCTGATTTCATGGAAGACAACCAAATGTAGAGTTGCACCAGCATAATTCAGGTACACACAGCTTCCAAGAATTTCCTTCAATGGAATGTTACTTAAGAAAAGAAAATTTACAGCAGTTGACAGAGCTAAGGAGAAGAAGATAATATAATGTAGTGGAGAAACATGAAGTGCATACGCCAGTGGGACATAAAAAAACAAGTTAAAATGTTTTCTCAATTCTGTCATATTAAACCCACCTGTAATCACAATTCTCTGCCCAGAGGACTTCTGGTAAGATGCTGCCAGAGCTGCTGAGAAGTGTGAAAAACTTAAAGTGATTAGACCCAAGGCCTGAAATGGCTCTTAGGGACCCTGCTCTCTCTAACATTTATTTGGAGAGTGAGTAGCAGGCAATGAATTGCCGGAAGAAGTCCCAACTCTTCCACCAGGCACTGTTTCTGATCTTCAAAATCAGAAACAAAATCAGTACTGGCCTCATGCCCAGTGCACCCGTATAAGGGACAAGGGAGGAACAGGGCTGGAAATCAGGATATAGAGGGTTACTGAAATAACCTAGCAGAGTAATGAAGGGTGGGGATGAAGGGTGGGGAACAGTGTAAACCTTCTGAAGAATACGTTGTCCTGGAGTAAAGGTCTCAAAAGCCATCGAAACTGGCAGACACAGCAGGAATTTTGTGATCCCTAGTCCAGATATGCACCCTTATAGCAGAGCTAAGCTTATGCATGCACTGGTCCCTCTTTTTTTCACATTTTTGTGCTGGGACCAAAGTTCCTGTCCTGGTTGAGGGTGTACCCACTGTGCAATGCAACAGGGGCTCCTTGCTCAACCACCAGATTTCTCTCTAAATCATCTATACAAATATTTAGGGGATTTAATCCTTGATATAAGCTCTCTGCAGATCCAAGCATACGCTACTGCATAGATTATGCTTGAGACTCATCAGACTTAGCTTTCCCATGCACTAGTAGTGACTAGAAGTATGTAAAAAGTCTGCCATCATCATACAGTGACTGCAAGAAATGAGGCCAGACACATACCTGCAATTACATTGGGCTTTCACAGTCTAACACCAGTTGTGACTCGTCCTGCCAAAGCAACTGTTTAGTTGCTCTACCATCCCACATTAAGTGTGGAATCGCTTCTTGAGAAATAGTCTTCAACAGCTCTAGTACTAGGTCTGCTGCTGACTATAATATCTTCATTTGTCATATGGTCTGATTTTTACTTACCAATTTCCTTTTCTCAGGTATATTAAAACAGACTTCAAAGTGCATTGTATTAGATTATCACTGAAAATACCTTTAATATTCACCTTATAATCACAAAGTTTGAACATGAAGTAGTACAGCAAGGCTGTGGAGTTTCCCTCCTTGGAGGTGTTCAAAAGCCACCTGGACCCCGTCCTGGGCAACTTGTTCTAGCTGGCCCCGCTGAGCAGGGGAGTTGGACCAGATGACATCAGGAGGTCCCTTCTGGCCTCAAGCACTCTGGGATTCTGTTCTAAAATTCATGTTCCCTTTAGACTTTATCTTTAGGAATACTTTGTTATGTCTGCTTTATACCTATTGGGCAAAAGCACTAGTGAGACACAAACCAGTTGATTTTCAGCAAGGACAGGGAGTTACATTCTACAGACACTTTGCTTTCCATTTTCTGTACCTAGTTCTTGTTCTAGTTGGTGGAAGAGTACAATGTGTTCAGCATCAATTTCATTGAAGAACTAAATAATTTTACTGCAGAAAGTCTTTTCCAAATGCATTTATTTGCCTGAGCAGCATATCAGCCTCCTTTTTCTTTTTACATGATGGCCATTCTAAAGCATTCCATGACTTTTCTCAGTAGACTAAATTGTGCCAGTCCTGCCTAGAATTTATATGTCAGTTATTTTTAATGGGTTTGTTTGTGTGTATATTTTTTTGCTCTTAAAATGTGAGTTATTGTTTTTGTCAATCTATTCTTCCAGAGCGACATGGATTTTTAGAAGGATAATGTAAATTGACATAAACTCACTTTGTCCTACTTACTACCTCCAAACAGAAGAAATAGCACTTAGTGTTTTTTTGTTTACCACAACTTATAATTTGAAAGATTGTTTAATTTTCATAATTTTATGTGTACAAATATCATTACATGTGTTTCCTACTGATAGATATCCATATGAACACGTACTGATATTTATATGTACATATATCCATACAATTTTTATATGACTTAGACATTTCATGTAAAGGATTTAGAGCTAATTTTGCTATGTGTATCATAACAGCTGATTACAGATATGGTGAAAGTCTGTGAAATCTGGTGTATGTGATTTCATGTTAATGGCATGTCCTTATTTTGATATCCATTTCCTCATTAGACAGACTTGAATTTATGACACATCTTTGATTCTCTTCTGCTTTTTAGTCTTGTCTATTTTTATGCAAATCTGAATGGTAAATGTGAGGATGGAGCCAGGCTCGTTTCAGCGGTGCACAGTGACAGAACTGAAGGCAATGGGCACAAACTGAAAATTGGGAAACACTGTGAAGGTGACTGAGCACTGGCATGGGTTTCTCAGAGAGGCAGCGCAGTCTCCATCCTTGGATATTCAAAAGCCATATGGGCATATGGCAGCCTGCTCTAGGTGAGCCTGCTTGAGCAGGAGGGCTGGACAAGGTGATCTCCAGAGGTCCCTTCTAACCTCAACCATTCAGTGTTTCAGTGTTTCTGTGAACCAGCCCTTTGTTACTGTGATTCCCAATTTCTTGCCTACTGCAGCTGCATACCATAAACAACTTAGTGAGGATACCTACCAAGAACACCTCGGTTCTTCTAGATCCCTGAGTCACAGTGGGAAGGCAGGATACTCACAAATTCCCTAGTTGAGAAGCTGTGTCATTGTACCCCAGGAAAGAAGCAGTTGGAGCAGGCTACACAGGAGAATAAAATATTTGGCAACAATTAAAGCACATGCAGAAAGGAAAACCTTGCTTTCATGAGCCTACGCAAATGATTCAAGCTGTTGTCATATGAAAAACAGTAACTCTGGGGAAGAAGATATATTGAGATTAAATTCCCACTTCATCACACATGCCAGAGAAGGGATTACCTCACTGGTACTCTTTCCTTGGTTGAAATCATGTTTTCATTCTCTGTGCCACTGAGTAGCAACAGCATTTCTTCTTTATCATACTGCTTACTTATAATTAATGTATGAAACAAGGTGCTTTGAATGGAGGTGGTGAAAAACTGCAGCTAAGAGGTGGTGATAGAGTCCTAACTTCATGAACACTGTGCAGTTTGAGAGGGGAAAGAGCTGACTTCAGAAAATCTTTGTCCTTGTCTGCTTGAGAACTTTTCACCTCTCTGTGTCTTTCTTGTCTGACGCTGAAGGTTGTAGGCTAAAGTGCCCCAAAAGCTAGTATCCGTATAGAAATATTTCTGCACTGAAAAATCTCTTGTAGGTCAACAAAATCAAATACTGAGCTAGTGTTAGAAAAGTCATGTTGCTACCTGGCTTTTAAGCGCTTAAGGAATGTTAAGGGAGCATGAGAACAACCAGCCCTTAATGCAAGATGAGGTAGGGAGGACAGAATGATGGGAGAGAAAGATTGCTGGTGGAGCCTGTCTTCTGCATCTGGTGATAGAGAAAGCAAACCACTACTCTTCAAGGCCTGCAGTCTCTTTCACCTGCACCCAAAAATAAGCATTAGGCTTCTAGGCACAAAAAAAAGATTGTTTCATGGCAAAATGATCAATATTGTAACAAAGACTGTGGAAAGTAAATTGCAAGCTTTTGAAGAGCTGAGACTTAAATTCAGGATTTGAATAAAATGCAAAACTAAGGAAGAAGTGAATCCTGGGTTTAAGCATAGTTCTCAACACACACTTACTGAAAAGCAGTATTCCCCACCTCCACAGACCTTTGTCGATACCTGTGTGAACAGCCTGCCAGCAGGTAATCATCCTGTACCAAAGGGACACAGAAGGCAGTATTGCATGTCTGTGTATAAACACAGAGTACAGTCCCCTTCAAGGTAAGTTTCATCTTCCTCCAAGGTCAAGGTGACACACCTTCCAAGGATATAACAAAAGAAGGCCTTCCAGAGACCTTGTAGCCAGTCAGTGCTGTCCTTTTGTAAAGTCTACATTGACAGCCAGCTTTTGGAGAATGGGAAATGGACACAACCACATACACACTTCAACTACCATCAGTGATGTTCAACTGATGAACATCACAACAGGATCACAACTGTGGGTTTGCACCAAGCTGCTTCTGCTCTAAAGATTAGGATTGAATCAGTGATGCTAAAAGGCCAGCCTGAGGCTTCAAACAGTCCAATCACTACTGGAAGGAAAAAAAGTTTTGCTATGTTTACGTGCTTATTTTTTCCTTAGTTTTACAAGTAATTTTCCAGATTTCTCAGGCATGTTTGCAAGTATCCGCTGATGTAGTTTCAAAGCCATACGTCTTAAATCTGATGGTTGCCACGATGAAGTCGTATAAAAAAGATCACATCTGCTGATTCATTTAACTGTCCTTTTGTATGTGATCATATATTCTTCTGAAAGAGCCAATTTGTTATTTCTGTTTTGTTACTGCTTGCACAGGTTAAGCTGTGCTTGTGTAAAGCTTCTATTTGCTCTCCCCTCACATTATAATTGCTATTCTAAATGTAGGTGTACAGAAGACAGCACAGGTTTTTTGGTCTTTAAGTAAGTCTGTGAGACATTCGCAATGAAAGTGTACCTTACCCATGAGGGTGACATAAGAAAACATCATTTGTTTTTATACAAATGGTAATAAGTGGCAATATTTTGTATCACTGTAATGGTAGTTTTTCTGTACCTCTCATGAACCTTATGTAATTTAGATCAATGCCTTCAGGCTTTAGGTTGACCTGTACCTTCAGTCTTGATCTCTACGTCAGCTTGGGATTCAGGACTGCGCTTGAATTCAAACTCCCTAGTTGTCCTTGTTGCTTTATAAATTAGGACTCACTTTGCAGAGAGCAGATGACTGTTTGGGCAGGAAGATTGAGGCACAATCTGCTGTGGGGGACCCAGCCCACACTCAGGCTATGCTCTGAAGCAGAGAGGAGTTATCCCTGCTTCAGATCACTCAGCTTTGAGAGCTGGAGTCCATAATCAGACACAGATATTTAAAGAAGACAGTGTGTGTCTTGGTACTCATATTTCCCCTTTTTAAGTGAACAGGGTATTTTTGCAACAGAAAGCATACCATTCATCCATTCATTCTTCCTTCTTGCTATCTACTTAGTGTTGGGACTTAGCTGAGGATGGTTCTCTCCATTTACAAGAAAGTCCACTTTTTCTTAAGGTTGGTTGGTTGCTTGCAGGCCGTATCCCCCATTCCCTGCACACATTCTGCTATCAAACAGGCAGAGATCAATACTGTGTTTTGGGGTCTAAAATTCAAAACCAGTAGTGGAACGGTCTGATACTTTCCTATGCTGAATGCAGGCTGGGGAGAGGAGTTAGGTCTTCAGGCAGCCAAAGTATTCTGCTGGTCTTTAAAATGTACAATTAAGGTTTTCCTAAAGAGACAATAATTTGTGGTCTCTTTATAGATTCAATTCTATCTGGGCATTAGCTTTCCTAACCTGATCCCTGGCTGCTTGGACAAGTTCTTTCTGTTCCTCCCAGGCTACCTGTCCTTGCTTTTCTACTCTCTGTAGTCTCTGTTTTTGCATCTGTGTCCAGGAGCTCCTTATTCATCCTCCTGGCATTCTTGCCTACCTTCCTCTTTGTCAGGATGCATCACTCCTGAGCTTGGAGGAGGTGGTCCTTGACTACTGAACAGCTTGCCTGGGCCCCTCTTCCCTCCAGAGCTTTATCCCATGGTACTCCAACAAGCTTGGATCCCTGAAGAGATCCAAGTCTGCTCTCCTGAAGTCCAGGGCTGTGAGCTTGCTGCACACCCTCCTTGTTGCCCTAAGGATCTTGAATTCCACCGTTTCATGATCACTGCAGCCAAGGTTGCCCTTGAACTTCACATTGTGAAGATGGTTGAAATCCCCCCTGGAGGACCAGGGCTTGTGAATGCAAAGCTGCCCCTATTTGTGTAGTGAGGTCCTTACAAGAGCAAGCTGGATTCTGAGGGGCGGTCCTTGTTTCTTTGGAGCTGTCTCCAGGACTGACTGGCACAGTTGGTATAGGAAGGGGCTAGAAACTTCCATTGTTATTTTAGATTAAGAAGTCTGTGCAGTAGAATGTTAACCTCGAGACAGAAGAAAATTACATCACAAAGAGTAGCCTCTGATACTTTGAAAAGCACAGAGGACCATATATGAAGAAAATACCTGCTAAGACTAATAGAACAAGAAAAAAAATATATTTGATTTTAATATGATTTATCATTTTAGTAGTTTTATAACTAGTAGCAAAAAATGGTAACAAAGTTGTTACTGAGACATAGCATTAGGACCTTTCATCCTATGAATGTCATCTCTAATGGTAGTCTCTGTTCTCAAAGAGAGCAGAGTGCAGAATACATGCCTTTTTTTTCCCCTCAGAGCTACACATCTGGTATTCTAGTTGAGCAGTATCAAGAAAAAGAAATAGGAAATATTATGGGAGAAGAAAGTAAATACAGAGAAAAGATCCTTTGTCTGCCCTTTTCCCCTGTCTTTTCATTCTTTTCTCTTTTCCTTCTGTTATTCCTTTACAGAGGGAGGAATAAAATCACTCAGTTATAAGCATACATAGGTGGTAATATTTTAATTTCTTTGGCAGACAGGATGTACAGATGAAGAAAACCCACATGCAGAGTGCAATGAATTCATCATACTCTGAGTGTGGGACTAAGGTTAAAGGGACAGTCCTATGGCCTCTGCCAGGGTTGGGCTCCTTGGGAAAGAGACAACTCAATGTGTGAAGAAGAGGCCAATTCAGTTTCCACTGCAGAAATATGAAAGTGGATGGATGCATTCCACAAAACTGCCAAAGAGGTAGGGTTTTTTGGTCATCAAGACAGGATGGAAAATGAGAGACAGGAAAAGCACTAAAGCAACACTGTGGCTGCATGTTCAAGAATTAAAATCTTAAGCAAGAAAAGCATATTTGTGTAGTCAGGCAGAAAGTGTCTAGTTACAAGAATAGTTGAGAGACAGACAAATAACAGGATATGGCTGGTAGAGTAAACAGGCAAGGAGTCTACAGGCATTTCCATGAGTCACTACTGGGCTACATGCAGCAACCAAAACGTCACTGAGAAATGATTCAAGTGGATGCAAGGGAAGTGGATGCAGAAGAAATAAAAAGGAAGATTAAAGCATTGTGAGGCTGAGGAGAGAGGGGAATGGACGAGATGGAATGATGTCATGGAGAGATACCTTTCTTGGCCAGACATGTGGAAAATTGAGGTACATAGATTACCATTCTGTTTATGATCCACTGCCAGCAACTGCTTGTTTACAGCACTAAGGTTTAAGATGACAGCTGTACATTAATATGACAGGAAACCTTATTTCACACTAAATCTGATTGGTCTGGCAAGGGATCACATCTGGTAGCAGTAGAGTTTTGAAGAGACTTTTTAAATTTAGTACACATCTGAAAAGTACCAACGAGTAAAAGGAAGAATATATCTTTCAGTTTTATGGTACTGAAAAAGAAAGATTTTTTTTTTTTTCCCAAGAATCATTGCTAGATGCTGGTGGAAGCAAACAAAATCAAGATGGTAATTTGGAAATCAAACCATATTTCTAAATGAGGGATCTAGTTTTATCCTCACAAGGAGTAAAAGCTGGAATGAACCTGAGCCTACTGTTACCATGTAAGTGTCTGAAAGGGAATAAACAGTTTTCTGACTGAATGCTATCCCCATGGCAATAGGAGAGGATCTTGCACATTAAAGACTGACAGGAATGAATAGATGAGAAAGAAGCACAGTAGATCCTGACACAGCCCAAGGTACAGCGCGTATCCTTAGAACTGAACTGTGAAGGATACACGCAGAAGGAACAGTCCCTGTATTTCCAGAGTTCGTCAGTAATACGAGATAGGACTATGCTGCAAGTCAGGCAAGGACAAAAAGAACCCTTGATAATTTTAGAAGCACTGGGAGTATTGTGTCTGGAGCATTAAAGGTGCGTTATTTAATGGATGTCTAAAACTTTTATTAAATCCTCCTCAGTTGCATTTATTTTCTAGTCCATGGTTCAAAGACAGTCCTGCATAGTTACCAGGATAAACTTTAAAGCCAGGAAGAGCTGTGCCTATTTATTCCAGGGTTGGAAGGAGCTCTCTAGCTCCAGCTCTAAGCTGAATAACCCTTGCAAACCTTCAGCAGAGCTCTATATGTATTACTGATTTATTTACTTTTCAGTTATGCTATAAAACAGGAAATGAGAAAGAAAAATGTCATTTGCACCAACCAAATTCTAAGTTCTTGTTTTGGCAAGAACAAAAAAATAGACGTTCTGACACACAATGTTCCCATTTGGCACAAACAAAACCATTAAGGTATTTGAAAGAAAAGCCAAAGAAATAAAGCATTAGCTTCATAAAATATGATGGGGCAGTTTCATGCCTTTTCTCCATAGGATCAGTATTCACACCCAAGCCATGACTGGCTGAATTGTTTCCTCTCCTGCATGCTCCAGATCCTCGTAGAGCACCCCTCTCCAGCCTGGGAAAACAACTGTCAGTTGAGCTTTCTCTCTCATCACAGTTGATATTCTTACGTTCCATTAGAAAAAGGATATATGTATTCTTTATACCACAGAGTGTGGGTGAAGGCAGCTTCTTTGCTTGGTGTACACCAGAAAGGTAAGAGGTCAGGTTTCAGCTCGCTCAAGCAGAAAATGGAACTGAATTTGTATCTCTAGTATCCTGCCTATTCCTGAAAAATCCTGACAAGCTCTGGTTCTTGAGCCCTTGTGTTACTGGGAAACATTATTCCACTTTTTTTATTCTGGTTTTGTGTGTCTGATTCTTAAAGCAAACCAACCAACTCACTTAAAACCTTTCAATACAGCTGGACTGAATTTGTTCTTTAAATTCAGGCAGATTGAGATCCTAGTTTTAGCAATTATTCACTAGGAAAAAATCTACCCAGCTAGCATTGAGAGGGAGTAAAGTCTCCCCAGATGATCTTTACAAATCTCTCCAAGCACATATTCAGTGCGAAACATCCTGGTCTTTCCCCAACAGTCTCTTACACGATAGAAAAAGAAAAGGAGAGGTCATGAATTTTCTTCTCCCATAAGCAAAAGTATAATCTGAAGAAGTCTGTTTTCTCTGATCCTTTCAGCCCTTCCACTGTCACTAAAGCTAGTGTATGTAACCCTGCCACAGGGTCAGAGGAGGGTTCTGATAACATGTCTCATGTTCACTGGACCATCCTAAATGTACATACCTTTATGAAAACAAAAAGCTGATGCAATAATCGGCCTGTTCCTCATTTCCTTCACAGTTAGCACAGCTGGTTGCATGTTCAGATTTAAATGGAAATAAAGCAATGGAAGCTTAATAAAGAAATTAAGCTGTAAATAAAGCAATCAGTTTTAGTAGTGCTATATGACATCTTTGGAAACATCAGTGGAAAGAGCCATTCTCCAGAAATCCATAGTTGCAGGGATCAGTATAAACATGTACTTTAAATTGCCACGCAGGATATGAAACAGGAATTTAGAAATCAGAATAAACAATTTATTTGAGGTGACCTTTGGTTTGTGAAAGTTTTTGACTGAAAGCAGTTTAGCTACAGAAGAAAGCACAAATAGTTGCCTTTGCAAGCTTTCTGTCACAATGCATAAAGAATAATAAGGTTACAAAGTCAAGCAGTCTAATGGAAGAAAAAAAGCAAATTTGCACAATCATAAAATAATTCAGGTGGGAAGAGACCCCAGGAGGTCGCTAGTCCAACCTTGTGTTCAAAGGAGGGTCAGATATGGGATCAGACCAGGTTGCTCATGATTTTATGTAGGTGGGTTCTGAAAATGTGCAATCCTCAGGAAACCTGCTCTGTTGCTGGGCTCACCAGCAATGTGTAGACATTTCTCTTCCCATGCAATCTAAATCTTTCTTGTTGCAACTTAATTTTATTCTTTCTCATCTTGCCTGTCTCTATATTCTTGATTACCTCTTCGTAGGTCCTAGAAGGCTGCTTGTAGCATCCTCTTAAGATCTTCCTTAATTAAGTTTAGGAAATGTAATTAAAATTTCCTCCTCACCTTTATTTTAGTTTCCTCATATATATGCATGTGGTATGTGCTATCATAGAGTAATTACCTGAAAAAATGCTACTTCTTTCTTGAGATTTCATCCTCACTTACTGAAAAGGATGGATAGCATCTTACTTAAAGTGTAGCAACTTATTAAATTTTTATTCTGCATTGTTCAGCATGTGTTCTCATTCCTTGTGTACAGCATGCTTTTAAAATTAACCCCCTAGGGTTTTGTTTTTTTCCTCATTATCATTGATTCCCTCACAGGTTTCTAATAGTATTGACTATGAGACTCATGTGGGAATTGGAATTTGCGTTACATGAAATTATATAGAATAGTCTTGTGGTTTTAATTTCTGATTTATAAAACAAAGAAAAATATTCCTGCAAAATATTTTTAAATTAGAAATTGAACCATTTATTTGGAATAGCTCAGAGTGAACAAAGCTGTAATTAAGTTACCAGATACGTTTTCATAATTTCATAATTTCAAATACCAGGTGGTTTGAAGGTGTATTATACTTATTTTACAAATAGGGAACTGAAGAACAGAACAATAAAGTTCTAGGGCAACCATGAAGCAGGCAGTGAGGTGAGTCGAGAACTGGCTGCACAATAGAGCACAACGGGTGGTGATCAATGGTGCCAAGTCCAGCTGGAGACCTGCAACTAGTGGAGTCCTCCAGGGATCAGTGCTGTGTCCAGTCCTGTTCAACATCTTCATTAACGACCTGGATGATGGTATAGAGTGTCTTCTCAGCAAGTTTGCTAATGACACGAAACTGGGAGGTTTAGCTGACACACCTGAAGCCTGTGTGGCCATCCAGCGAGATTTGGACAGACTGGAGAGCTGGGCCATGAGGAACCTAATGAGGTTCAACAGGAATAAGTGCAGAGTCCTTCACCTGGGCAGGAGTAATAAAATGCACCAGTACAGGTTAGGAGGAGATCTGCTAGAGAGCAGCTCTGTGGAGAGGGACCTTGGAGTCCTGGTGGACAAGAAATTGTCTATGGGACAGCAGTGTGCCCTTGTGGCTAGGAGGGCCAATGATATCCTGGGGTGTATGGAGAAAAGTGTA
>NW_008611471.1:0-4645 GCF_000691845.1 Merops nubicus
ATATATATAATGATATATGTAAATTATATGTAGTTTAGTAGTCAATTTTCAACAGTCTACAGGGAAAAGAAACCCAAACAACCCACAACAAAAGAAACCAACACAGCCCAAAGCCCTCACAGTAAGCTATTGAATGAATTCCCTTGGAAATCTGATCACGTCCCGGCCTATGGCCGTGGTTGGATGTGCAGGAGTCGGCGCTTGGTTCTCAGCCCCGCTCCCGTCCTCCTGGTGTCTTTAGCTGAGATGCTCCATTTCCCTCCTGTCTCAGCTGGGAAATCTCTCTTCAGGTTTGTGCCTGTTGCCCATCACTGCAGCATCTTCTCCATTAAATTGATGGCAATTGCAAAGTCCTTTGCAGCTTTTATGGGCTTCATAATACTTCCTCACAGGGAGCTCAACACTCTGTATTGGCTATCACTGTCATCCTCTGAAATATTGCTGTCATTCACCTATCTAATGTCCCCAGTCCCAAAGGATCTGCAACTACTGTGCTAACTACAAATAAGTGCAAGGATTGCTTTGCTGTTAAAATGCAGCTGTCTCCTGAGTACAGAGAAAGAGCTGCATGGCTGAGTTACCAGCAAACAGCTTTTTCCTGCTTCTTGGGGGGATGACCAGCTTTTGGTCAGAGATGGGATAAACCACTGCTTTTACAAGCTTTCCATCCTAAAGCACCTTGCCAGCAGGCACGGGGGTGGGCATTCAGAAAAAACAAGGGCAGGTGTAGGCCTCTTAACCTCATTTTCTCCATCTCCTCTTTGACTGCCTGTTGCTCACCATTTGCTCTCCCAGGCCTGGGAGTTGGGGCAGGTCTGTGTGGCTGGCTCAGACCCTGCACTGTTAGCTGCAACCCAGTGATTACCCAGCCTGGGGTTTGAGGAATCATGTTTATCTCTGCTCAAGTCACCTTCAGGCCACATCTGAGAGGGTACATGTCATGCTTCCTGGGCGAACATGTGGGGGAAAGGCAAATCCCACACCTTGGTGGTTTCAGGGTTGCTTCTCCAAAGCTAAGCCTGCAGTTCCGTGGGGACACTGCATCAGCCTGATTTGCATGAGCACCAAGTATCAACTATGGAGCAGAAGGGCTTTTGCCTGCAGGGCCTGTGGCCAAAAGACCCTCTGCAGAGGGAGGATGAGACAGAGTCATCCTGGTGTCATTGCTTAGTCTCTCACCACCCAGCTCCTCTCGTCCACAGCACCCTGCCAGGAGGCTGTGCAGCCCCTCTTGCCTTTGGCAAGGCAGAAAGCATCTGGTCCTTCCACTGCCTGTGTGAGAGCCATTTGTTTCTCCAGGCAACAGCCTGTTGTGCCTTGTCCTGGTTGTGCCAGAACTGTGCATGTGGGTGTGTTTCTGCTGGCTGTAGCGCTGGCCACCAGGATCACTGATGCTTTGGCCTGGTGTGGTTTTGGTGAATTGCCAAACAAGAGCAGGATGTGATGTGCTAATTTTTGGCTAGGCTGTCAAGGGTGTGTCTGCAGTGTCATTCCCCTGACTTGCTGTGGAGATTGGTTCCCCTTCTCATTTCATGCTCCTTTTTCCTCTCCCAGGCTGTCCCTGAGCACCTGTACAGTGCATCTTTGAGGTGACAACTGTGCTGATGCAGCATCTCTTATGAAGGTCTTTCAGAGGTCCCAGGCACCCAAGTGCTATTAAAGCTCTAGCTTAAAGCATTTGTGTAAGATCTGTCAAACCTGTCTCTTGTATGACTGGAGTCACATCTGACTCCAAAGCAGGGATTATAGTGGTTAAACTGTGTAGAAACACACTGCCAGACAGACAGTTGTAGCAAAGCTCCCAACGTGCTTTTTCCTTAATCCAGTGCCTGCCAGCAAATACCATGGGTAGCAGAAGTGGGATGGGGGAGCTGGGCACAGGGTGGGAGGGTGAAAGTGGCAGGTCAAAAAGGGAGAAAAAAAAAATCCCTGGAAGTGTGAGTGAATTACTGCTGCTCTCGTTCTGTGGTGTTTATGTGGGGAGAGGGACTTGTTTGACTCCTTGGTGTTGGTGGTTTATAGGAGTTGAAGTCTCACCTCTGCAGTAAAGTGCCAAAAGGGAGACATATACCCATTACCAGGAAACTGTAAAAAAACTGCTAATAAAGGGGTCCTTGATCACACAGCAGGAGGGTGGCAGTGAGCACAACCATAATTACACCAGTGGTTGAACTGAGGCTGAAAGTGTTTCCCTGGGGAACGGGCCTAGGCCCATGGGCACTAGTCCCATGGTGACAGTGAGAGTCTTGTCTGTCACAGCATCAGCTGCAACAGTGAGCAGGCTGGGATGTGATACCAGAAGCTTCTCCCCTTCTCTTTTCTACCAGCCCCACGGCTGTGTGTTTTTGTATCACCTCCCAGGGGCAGCTGGAGTGAGGCAAGGAAGCAGCAGACTTCTTGCTGCTCCTGGGAGTCTTCCAGCTTGCAAGCAGCAGCTCACACGAGACATCAGCAAACTACCTGGAGCAGGAGCAGAGCAGGATGGGAGCAGTCCTTTGGATGCATCCAAAGGACTCACCAGCTCCACATGCCAGACGGCCCCTCCAGGCACGGCTGAGGCTGGAAACGATGAGATCCAAGGGCAGTGCTCTTAGATGATGGCTTCACAGCCAGAGAAGAGCTTTGCTGCATGGAGCTTAAACAAAATGCTTAATTTGCAACCATTGATTTATCGTGCTGCTTGCTGAAATGATATTACAGCCACCTGCAAACTGGTTTACATCCTCTGACAGAAAGCTCCCATCACGTCAGTGCCACAGAAGCTGTCGCTGCTCACCGAGAGCAGTGCCAGTGGGAGGCTGAGGTATGCCAGCTGGAATGGGAAAGCAGAGCTCACAGCCTCAGCTGGCGTGAGCAACAGGACACTGCACCCGACAGCATTCACCCAGGCCTGGGCACTGCAGCGGAGGGGTATGGCCCTTTTCTGTGTCTAACACAACACACTTCCAGGCTGTGTGCTGGGACTTGGGTGCAGCTCCTTCTTGTCGATGGGTGTTGAAGAAAAATACTGTCCTAGATCATCTGTATGACTCAAAGACTCAAAGATCTCAAGATCAAGGACTCTATGGGCAGCACTTTTTGCTTCTAGTGCCTTTATCACAGTGGTACCTCAAACCTTTTGGCCACAGTGTGCATGTAAATTAAATAAGGGGAAAAAAAAAACCCCAAACCATCCCAGTCCCACTGTGCATGGCTGATAATCAAAAGTAGGGAGCTTGCAGCCTAACAGGCATTTAAAGCAACACTTGAAATCCTTGTTGATCTTTTATCATTTCTGGCTCTGTCTGCCAACATTTTGGAAAGCTGTGGACTGTGTATTACGTTTATTGTGGCTCCATTTGTGACAGCTTCTTGGAGACAGAAAGGGAACTGGTGGGGCAAACACTGGATGGTGGCCAAAGAAAGGCAATATACACCAGGAAGAAGCTACATCTCATTTAGTGCGATCATAGCAGCAGGAAAATGTTGATGGTGGGAGGAAAGCTTGCTGAGGTCAGTGATGAGAGATGGCTTGTCAAATACGGTCCAATCTTGAGACAATTCCTTTTCCCCCTCCCTCTGTGGGCAACTGCCCAGGTATGTGGACCTCTGAAACGTGCTCTTCTGTAGCATGCCAGATTTGCTTTGAAAGACTGTGTAATGGGCTACCTTGGAGAAAAATGACGTTATCCTTTGAAGTGCACAAGGCTGGAGTGCTCAAGAGAAGTCCTTGAGTAGCAGCTGAGCTTGCTGAGCACCCTCCAGGCAGGGGGTCAGAGGCTGCCCTTGTGCAAGTGAAACCAGGGCGCTGCACAGGGAAGTGGCCGATGAGGAACAAATCCCACAATGGCAATGGGCACTGGTGACAGCTCAGTCCCAGCAGACTCAACCCAGGTGTAGCTGCATCTGGGGCTGGGAGACGCTGAGGAACTGATGAAGAATAATACCTGAGCATTGGGGTATCAATGGTAGGGAGAGGGGGGCTGGAGGGCAGGCAGACCCCTTCCCCCGCTGCCTGCTTGTTGCCTCAGATATTCTGCACGGTGCGTTGGATCCCAGCACGGTGGATTTGTCATCTGGGGAGGAGGTTACCATGGCGTTTAGCCCTGCAGACCTCAAGGAGATAAACGACCTCCTTGCCTGTGCCTGTGGGCTGGTGTCCCGGTCGCTGCGGGGGGGAGCAGGGGGGCACTGAAGCATCTCCTCGCCTGTGGCAGAGGCCTGCTGTGACCCTGCACAAGCAGACCTCCAGAAACACGCTGTCCCCCGGGTGCCTCTTCCCTCCTCGGGGGAGGCGGGTTCATTGAGTGAAGAAGCTTTGTGGCAGCAGGGAGCCGGGCTGCTGGGGGCAGAGGGTTGCCTGGCACTCGGCTGTGCCGTGCGGGCTGCCGGGCTGCCATCTCTGCCGCCTGACAGGGGACTGGCCCGGCTGCGAGCAGGCAGAACGCCCTCCCGGCACATGGAGCCAGGACAAGCAGGCACAGCTGCCAGGGGGCACAGCCACCAGGCCGTCGCTGCTATCCTCGTGTGTGTATCGAGGGTAGGCCAGGAGCCGGGAGGGCCCCGCTGCCCCCACCCTGCGGCGATGGGCGTCTGCTCCCTGCACCACACGCTCTGCCCTGGCACGGCAGGGCTGCCCCTCGCCCCGCGCCGGGGGGGTGTGGGT
>NW_008611471.1:4666-26757 GCF_000691845.1 Merops nubicus
CACGGGCAGCTGCCTGCCCCAGCAGGCAGAGAGGAGGCAGGGCTGGGATTTTGGTGAGACAAGCATTTGCAGAGCAATCCTTCCTCTAGCATGGGCCGTGCTGCAGACCAAATTGTTTCCAGGGGATTTTAGTACCTTTTTTCAAAGCCCATGAAATTCAGCACATGAAACTCATTGGGAGGCTGGCCTCAGTGCCGGGCCGGGCGCTCTGGGTGGGCAGGAGCAACAGCACGTGGTTTTCCTGGGGCAGCCAAGCCTGGCTGCTTCTGGGGGCTGGGCACGGGCACAGTGGTCCCCATGCCAGCTGCTGTTGACATCTGCTGCTGCTGACACGAGCCATGCAGGTCTCTCGGCACCACTCTGCTGCATGGAAAAGCTGGGAAGGAGCCAGCACCTGCTTTCAGGAGGTCATGAACTTGGTGTGATCTCAGTGCTCCCTCAGCCCAGACAAAGACCAGAGCGATTAGATGTGGTGATGCTGGAGAAGAAAAACAACCTTGGCAAGCGCAAACCCTTTTGCTGCCATCCCGCCCCTAGGTTTTCTAAAGCGATTAGCAGGGAGGGCCTTGGGGTGGGTGCGAAGGAGCCTTTGAAACAAACCCATTTGTGTTCAGCATCGGCCCATGTGGTGTTTCACTGTGTCGGGGTGTTCTCCCACCCCCAGCTGAGGCTGGGATTAGCTGTGGGCACAGGAAAGGAAAATGGCCATGCCAGCTTTGCTTCCTTGATGGAAGAAAGCCCCATCTGGAAAAAACATTTGGCTTCAAGTCAAAGCTGCCACTTGAACTTTTGGAGACTATTAGAAGCCGAGTAAATGTCTCTCTTCCCCTCTAAGCTGTTATTTTCTCGTTTATTTGGGTACTAGCCAGCTGCAGAAATGCTGAAAATACAGCAAGATAAAAAGTTTGGTTTCCAGCACTATTAGAGGTAGAAGACAGTAAGAAACCACATCTGAGGAACATCTACTGCTGTAAAACTGACCGCCTGGCTAGGCTGCTAGAAAGCTGTTACTAAAGAACAATCGGTTTGTTGCTTTGCTGGGCTTGTGGCATAAGTAATGGAAGAATTAGTGTTCCTATTAGGGCTGAATGCTAAACGGAAAACAGTCTTACAGAAAGGATTCCGTGCCCATGTTTTTCCTTCTAATGCTAATTTCCAGATTTCCCAGTCTCTGCTTTCCTGGATGTGGTCTGGGTGGCTGGCTTAGGAATGGCTGGATTGTTGTAGGTGGTTAAAATAACTGTGCCTCAGCTCTTTGCCAACATGAGTAAAATAATCCCCTGTTACTTTGGTAAAGGACACGTGCATTCATGGGAACCTGCTGATGGTGCATCCCCTGGAGCCCAGGTGTACACAGCACCTCCCACTGAGCTCCTGGAGTGCATTTGCCATCACCAGAGAGGGGACAAGTGTCCTGCTGTCCTCGTGGAGACATGTCTGCGCTTAGAGGAGTAGTGGCTGTGACATAGGATAGCAGGAAGGTGCCTTTGACCAGTGTGGAGATCCTCTGCCTGCCCAATGTGATGTACTGACCGGGTGCAAAGTAATTACTCACCTCATTCAGGCATGGGAAGAAAAAGGGCTTGTGTCCAGCCGTGACTGGCAGTGGAAATGAAATGCTGCTTTGCCAAGGAGGCCTCGTGGCTCTGCTGAACGTCTGGAAGTGATAGATGGTACTTGGAGAAAAGGTGTCGCAACCCACCACATGCCTGAATCGTGACAACAAAGGGTTTCTTCTCCCATGCTTGTCTTCTCCACCCCAGCAGCATTTGCACACATCATTCCTGAGGCTGAGATCATTCACACTGGAATAATTTATAAATCATCAATGTACCAGAGGGAATTAAACTTCTCTTCCTCTGCAGCCTTAAAAGGGAAGGAGCTACAGGCAGGATATAAAAACTGGTGAAAATTATTTGGTTTATTCACTATTTTTACCACTTTTTTTTTTTTGTTCTCAAAATAGAATTGGATCTGAGTAATTTCATAACCCTTAAATATTCTGGGTGGGGATGCAGAGCTGAAATGTGCTCAGCATCCAGCACTTTGGAGAACCATGCTGTATTTCTGGTGTCTAGGGACTGTTTTAGTGTTGTAACTTTAGTTGCTTAGGTAATTGGCACCAGCACCTTGCTTCTACCTTATTTACTTCAAATTTTTCCTAGCATTTTTTTCTGTAAACAGTGTATGCAAGTGAGTCTATTATGCTAGTTATTAAGGAGCAGATTTACAGAGATGGGACTGGAATACAATGGTCCTTCCCCATCCTTGTCTCACCATTCAAGGGACAGTATTTGCTGTACATGGAGCATTTGATGGCTGTACGAGGCTGAACATCTTTCCTGGGCAAAGCAGTTTTTCTGCTAGTACCTGGTGGAATGCCAGGATCTGAATAAAGCTTCAGATCTCCTAATTTGTGTTAAAAGAAAATCAGTGAGATACTGATGTTGCCCTAGGCTAGGCTTGATGGTAGATTTTGGGCACGTGGACTGGTGAGTCAGGAGTTCAGGACAAGTGGCTACTCCAACTTCATGGGCTCATTCCCCAAAACCAAGCTACCACTTCTTTATTCCTCTTGCCTGTGCTATGTTTAGTCACTGCCACTGCTGCAAAGTGGTGTTAAATACTACTGCCTCAGAGGGAATGGCTTGGCCTCTGCAGGGGGCACGTGAAATATATGTTCTTCACGACACGCTTGCTGCCAGCCACCTTCCCTGGAGGTGGGACATCAGTCATTATCGCAGGAAGGTGAAGGATGTGCTACTGTGGGATGTAATTCACCCCGCAGAGGCCTCCTGCCAGAGCCATCCATCCCTGCATGGCAGAGGAAGGAGCACAGCCCTTGGCTGCAGACAGACTGTCAGCCTCTCTGGGTGGCACCGAAACGGCGCAGTGCCAATGCGGGGGCACCGTGCTGGCAGACAGCAAGGGCTGGCTTGGGCTGAGGTGGTGGGAGCCAGAGGGTACCCTGACCTACCTGGCATGGCCGGTCCTCAGAGCCAGCCCTGCTGGCACTGGAGCAGAGACTCGCCGTGGATGGCAGCAACTGGAAACTTTTAAGGTCAGGCTTCACTGGGACGATGGTTCCCGTGTGTCTAAATCACATTTTAAACTGGAGCTGAAGTGAATAAGTAACCTCAGGATTCTTGTTCCGTGGTAATCCCTGTGTCTACTTAATTACTGGATAGGAAAATGACTAACCAAGAGATAATTTCCCATAATTTTGAGGGTTGGTTGGTGTTTTGTTTTGGTGTTTTGTTGGTTTTGATTTTTTTTTTTAAGTCTGGGCCTGTGGATTATCATGGCTCTCTCAAGGGTGAGCAGTTTCTCATGTCCTTGAGAGTAAATGCCAAACTGCTCAGGCTTGGCTGCAGCATTGGCTTTATTTGCCAAGGACTTCAGAGCGTGCCTGAAGAGCAGAGCAAGAGGGAAGAGGGAGAACAGACGAGTAATTCTGACACACTTTAGTATTCCTGGCAGTGCTGCTGCCATCAGCTGTTCTATCAGCTTTCACAGCCCATGCTATAATTAAGATCTGTCAACACTGATAAAAGGGAGAACATTCAGTCAACTAATTAAGTATTGCTTTAATACTCTAATATTTAAATTCAGGTTCCTAAATCAGCAGAATAATAAAATGTTTTATGTCTGCTTAAATGGCAAGGGAACAGAATGTGAATATCTCAATAGCTGATTTAATTATCAATGCGCCTGGTCCCCGTGGAGCAGAGCAGAGCTTGGAGCCAGTGAGATGGAGCCAGGATCCCTGGCGGCTGTGGGAGAAGTGTGGAGGTGCAGAGCTGGCTGGAGAGCAGGTCCCTGAGCTGCAGGGAGCCAGGTAACCCCAGCAGCATGGCTGAGGTTGTGAGGCCTTAAAGGAGATCTGAGGATGCTCTGGAGGAAGGTAGATGGGCTTGCTAGGCAGGGGGAGGGAAGAGCTCCTAGGGCTGGAAGGAAGATGGAAGTCTTACCTGGGCTCACAGCCTGCAATTCTGTGCTGCTGCTCTTTGTTTTATTAGCAGCGTGGTGTCAACTCTCATAGACTGCACTTCTGCCCCACCATTGCCCCTTTGTGGGGCTCTTCCGCACCTTGGCTGGTTGGAACCAGTGTCGGGGATGTCCCCAGGCTGCAGTCCTGGCTGGGCAGGCAGACTCTCCACCCAGTGCCTATGCGAAGGGCAGCTCACCCTGCCCTCTGTGCTGTGGACGTATTCCTGCCTCTTTGGTCTGGAATTGTGGCTGAGGCTGATTTTCTGTAGTGATTTTAGTCAACTGTTCCTTGTGTCTTAAGCTGCAGGCCTTGCTTGAGGGATAAATTTGGAGGAGATGTAAAGATCTAACTGCAGCATTGAGAGATGCCTTTGTCCTTTCCAGTTTGCTGTGGCCAGCCATGGCTCTGCACAGGGAGGAGGGGGAGAGATGTGTGAAGATGGCTCAGAGCATCGAAGGGACCACCCATGACTTGGGATGCTTAGTGAATTGTCCATGGCTCCAGATACAGGGAAAGAACTGAGCAGGAAGAATTCTGTCTGAGTTGGGCAAATGCTTCAGCAGGCCTGGCTTCAGTAGTGCCTTTGCTTTGTCGTTTCTGTGTTAGCCTTCTGTGAATATTTTAGCAAGCACGTTTACAGGTAGGAGTGTTCGTGGGGAAGGGAAATATTTGTTCAAATTAATCTCCAAGAAGACAACAAACCTAGATATTTTAAGGGTTTGCACTAGAAACTCGATGGTGTCTGCTGTACTCCAGGCAAGAAACAGGAGCAGCTGAGTGGCTCGTGGATGCCATTGAACCAGGCAGGGTGGTCATCATTGTAGTGAGTTGGTTGCTGCTAACGATGGCTGTGGTCTGGCCGTGAGCTCTGGGCAAGGATGCCAGGGCTGAAGTTTTTTTAAGGCTTAAAGCTCTTCTCAGAAATCACATGGGATGGAAAAAGGCTTGAAAAAATCAATTTTGAAAGTCCAGCTCTGTTCATGCATAATTTGCAAACAGAAGAAGAGTCGAAATTCATCAAGGAAATGAATCATTACAAATTATTTGTTCAGCTGTTGTAGGGAGATGACTTATCAATATTGATCTATATGTAATTGTGAACAACTCCCTGTGGAAGCTGTGTACTGTATGGAGTGTTAGGTATCTGAAATCCACTAAAGAAGTGGAGTTTTTTAAAACTGCAGTTACTCAAAATGGTTTTAATAAAGATTGCAGCTTCCTTGTGCTCCACTTTTCAGACATTACTGGATGAAGGAATACTTGGTCCAAAGAGGTGTCAGAAAATACTGTGACTTCCATTGTACAACAGGGCTTCAGGAGTCCAAAATGACTTGCTGAAGGTCACTTAGTGTCTATAGCAGGTGTTAGAAAAGAATCAAAGTTGATTTAGTCCAAGTCAGATGCTTTGATTGCTGTGAAATTGTCCCAGAGCAGGAGGGATTGGCATGCCTGCTATAGAAACCCTGCTTTTGCAAAGCTGGTGGCTTTATCTGAATGCTAGAATTTTGAAGAGGGACTTGATACCCTGTGTAGTTTGCCCACTCTGTAGGAAATGGAGTGTGGGTCACCTTCAAGAGGCAGCTCGGCTGTCAGGCGTGGGTGTGAAGTTAGGATGGATGGATGGATGCATCTCACCCGGAGGTTAGGCAGAAGGTGTTTTGAACTGAGTAGCTAAGGAGGGAGCACCTCTGGAAGGGAAATGCCACAGAGAATTCACAGCACAGCACCTGTGTGCAGCTCGAGGGTTATTATCCCTCCTCCTCCTCCAGGCAGCTTCATGGTGCAATTATTTTGTGGGTGGGCTGTGGCTGCTCTTACCCTCTGACTCTGGCATGGGTGCTTCACAGCAGGTGATCTTCTGTCCCTGCTGCCCAAGTGTTTCTGTCCTGAGCATGCCACTCGCTAAGTGGCATGGGATGACCAGGAAAAGAGTAGAGTTATTTGTTTTAAAGGAGAGAAATGAGGCAAATTCATACCCTGCAGTTCCTTCCTGACAACTCATCCTTCCGCATCACGCTGCAGTGAGTGACAGCAACCAGAGGCTATTCATAAGGGTGGCATCTCAGCATGTAATAATCATAATTACATGAAATAATAACTATCTAAAGGGCAGCATGGTGAGTGACAAGCTAGAGAATATACCTTGACACCTGCCAAAGATGTACTAAACACACAGAGAAATTTTCCCCAGGATCCTGTCACTTTGTCAACTAACGGAACCAGACGGAGTTAATAAAATTACTCCAACAAAGTCAAGCAGGGTTTTCTCCCTTGCTGTCAGAGGCTCACTGCTGTAACACGGGTTCAGAGAGTCATGGAGGAGTTTGATCTAGGTCTGGCAATGCTTTTGTTGTTACTATTTCTGGCTGTAATTAATTGGAGAAGTTCCTCTGCATGGAGTTTAATCTGATAATTATTAGCAGTAACAATAATAATTGATAAAGTGCAGCTGGCAGCAGGCTTTTGGGACCTGGCTAAAAAAACCCTGGAAGTGTTTGACATCTCCTTTGTTACTGTTCCTTCTAATGTGTAACTGCCTGCGTGTGAGGCTGGAGTCCAGGATGAGAAGTACAGCGTGGCAGCTGGGAGCTCTTACCTTTTTCACGCTGATGTGCAGCAGCAGGTGATCCTATATGGTGCAGTGTCTAATCCTTTCTGCCAAGCAAACCTGGAAATTGTTTCGACAGACCCCCTCACCCTGAAAAAATGGTTATGGAAAGACAGGAAAAGGATATAGGCAGATAATGTGTGTAGATCAGAGATGGACCACTACAACTAGAGTTAAGGGTATTTCATGTGTCTCACAGGACTTGACCTTTTTCATCATATGCAGAGTTATCCCAATCTTCCTTAAAATAAAACAAAACCTGCTGGCTGAGTGCTTTTGCTCTGGCAGTGTCCAAGGGTCCCTGGCTTGCTCTGGGGATGGGTTCAGGACAGATATTCCCAATTGCCCAGAGTATCTGACAGAAGTCATCAGATTGGAGGTGGGCCTGTGCTCCCCTACCCAAAGTCTGGAGGAGCACAGTAAGAGTGGAAGCTGCAGGGCTAGTTTTCCACAGCTCATTAAGATTAGATCATGTGCATTTTAAGTGTCTCTTTAGTGCTGTTGTTTGTCACTTTAAAAATTCAAACAGGACAATTACAATTGGTGATAGGACTGTTTTTGTTGTACAGAGTTGTGAGATGTGGTGTTTGACCATGTGTTGTCACACTCCCTGGTGAGGTCCCTCACTGCCTTGGGCTCCCCTGCCTCCCTTGACTTGTGTTTAGGTACCAGGGGAGGAACACTGTGCTGGTGCACAGCAAACACCGAGGTGCCCGTGTCCCCAGGCAAGGGTGTTAGACATCACGGCTGTAAATAACACAGAGGAGAACTTCTGTGAGGGGTTTGTTCAAACTCCTGCCTGGATGCACCAGTGGTTTCCATGGGAATGGGAAGGGCTGTGCAGTAGGACGGCTGCTCTTATTGCACAAGAGAGAGCTGGTGGGGAGGCTGCAGCCTCCTCGGGCCCTCGTTAATCCACCCCCAGCTCCTCGGCCACGGCAGCTCCGTGCCACACACCGCTCCAGGCAGGTGCTGCTCACACAGGGTCAGGGCTCACGAGGCAAGAGGTGCACGTTTTAGGAAGCAAATGCACATTTGTGTTGCAGTGAAGGGATAAAAATACATTTCCTGTGTAGCCTTTTGGTGATCGTTATTCTGGAAAATGGAGGTGAGGGTGGGTTATTTATTTATCTCTATTTGTTTTGATTCCCATAATGAAACTGCCATGGGGGTGAGCAGAGATGCAGGCAGATTTTCCTTCGCTCTCCTCACTGGGTCTCACTCCCGTGGGGCTGCACTGGTGGAAGTTGTTTCCCCTCTGGAGGGGCTGCCAGTCAAACCCTGCTCCAGGGGCACGTTTCCTGCAGGCATTTTCCAGGTCTGTAGCATGACCTGCCCCATGCTTGGGATTGCAGGGAAAGCATCCTAGAGGGAAGAAGCTGGACTGTTCCTGCAACCCTCCTGGTGAAGGAGTGTCTGTAACACCTCCCCTCTTGGCTGCCTTAGCTTCTTTTGAAGGATGGTACAAAATACACCCCAACTCTCCCTTCCTAGCAGCTGTAAGCTGTGGGCTGACTTGCTTTGGAAAAGTGGGTGCTGTGTCCATCCTCTAGCCCAGCTGGGCTCCATGGAGGGGTTGGGGTGACTGCACAGAGCCCTCCTGGATGGGGAGCTGCACCCCAGGTTTCCCTGGATAGCTGAGGGGGGGGCTCTCGGGCTTGGTCCCCCTGCGATGGGGACAGGCAGAACAACATCTCATTCAGCCCGTGGTTTGCTGGGTGGGCAGGGATTTCTGGAAGCGTGTGGGTCCCCCGGGAGGCACCGAGTGCCACCTGCTGGGCACAGGGCTTTGCTCCAGGGCCTGCGGTACGCCGGGAAAACGGGATCGTGGAATCACAGGACAGCCGCAGGGAGATGGAGATTGGCAGGGAGAGGCCAAGGGCTGTTAATAATGCAGTGGGTGGGGGAAAGCAGAGGATAAAACACACCAAAAATTGCATTCAGACAACACAGATGACAGTTATTTTGATTTGTAAATGTCTACCTAGTTGGAAAAGCTGCCATAAATAATACCTGGCTGTCAGGCTGTCCTGATCCACAGGCTGTGCTGTGCTCAGGCTGCTGCTGACGGGGGCTATATTTTTCACAGTGTATATACAGGATAAACACACACTCTTCTTGCACATGTTTGTCATTGACAAATCCCTGCTGCACCTGCACTGTGTCATTACTGTGTTCCGTCACTTGAGTCTTGCTTCAGAGACAGAGGGTTGTTGAATTTTTTATTTTTTTTTTTTTAATAATTTCCCTTCTCGTCCCTCAGCGGAGGCAGGAAAATCCCTCATTCCGCAGTCTGTTGTAACACAAATTGGCTGTTCATTTTGGGTTTGCTATAGCACTCATCAGAGGCAGGAGTGCTAGGTGGCAATCTCTGGGTAGCCCAGTAATGCACCACGCTGCAGATCTCTTCTCCCCTGGGCTGGGAAAGCACATAAACCCGAGCCATTTCCAGGAAGATGCTGGGCTGTTGCCAAGATTTCACCTGTTTTGTGGATAAATAGAGCACTTAAATCTTTTTCCTGCAGAGCAGCAACAACTTGCAGCCAAAGCAAAGCAGCTGCCTTGTGAGGACTCCCTCGATTCTGAGTATCTGTTCTTGGTGAGAGACTGGGGAGGATTTTGGGGTTTCCCCATCAGGTCTGAAAATGGCTCAGGAAAAGTGCAGCAACCTGAGAGAGTTGCCTTAGCTCAGTTGTGTCCTGTGCTTGAAATCCCATAAATAAATAGCCAAGAAGTCCCTTGAAGGTTTGGGAAACATTTATGGGCAACCCTAGATGGCTTTATAGCTTCTCATCAAGAATTGTGTGAAGTTCATGGCTGTATGTGGCTTTGTATGGGTATTTGAGTAAGTTTTGCTTTGCATTCTGGGCTCAGACAGATTTGCAAGAGAAATTAAGGGGAGGTAAAGTCTGCAGCTGGAAGTGGGCACAATGTTCACATACCCCTGGGAAGCAAAGCTGCTGGGTGTTTTGCACGGCTGTGATCTCCTGACTAAGAAGGAAATTTTCCTATTAAAGATGCACAAATCTTCCAACAGTCCCTTCCTTCAAGGTGCAAACTGCTACCAGTAAATGCCACATCTGAAAGTATGTTTTGCACTGTAGTCAGCTCTCACGCACCACTTCAGCTGGGCAGCCTTGCTGGCATCACAAAGCACATTTGCTGTTAAATCAAAAAAAAACAAAAAGTACCTTTTTCTTCTCTTTGCTCCATGATTGATATGTGTCATCATGTCACAGAACTATATATAGCTTCTCCCTGCTGGGAGAGGCAGTGGCTGCATCTGGCTGTGTCACCTCAGGTGGGATGAATTCCCCCTGGCACGCCCATTGGCATGGACAGATCCCATTCCCTGCCGCCGCTGCCGGGGCGAGCGCGGGCAGGAGGCGACGGGCTGGAAACCCCCAGCCAAGGCGTTCCCAGTGCCTACTGAAAAGAGCAGAAGCCAACTTTTCATCTCCTTGTTTTTCTTAGGGCATGGTAAGGAACCCCTGGGTTTGGGCAGCTCTGGTTCCAAACGTCTGCTCTTTTCTCTAGCCCCCCATGGCTGCTGCTGGCCCAGGGCAGTGCTCTGGCTGCTCGACAGCACGGGGCTGTGCTCTCCCAGGCCAAGCTGGCCCCAGTGCCTTGTAAGAATGGCGAGGCTGGGGTGTCAGGAGGGGAATTGGGGCTGAGGAGCCAGGAGTCTGAAAGGCTGGAATAGCTCTTCCAATCTTCTGCAGGGGTTAAGGCCACAGTAATGAAGATAGGCAGCTGCTCCAGCTCTGCAATACCCCTTGGTTGTTGGGAACCCTCCAGTGCAGCTGAACTCTGCAGTGTTGCTGCTGTGCCTCTTGGTTTAGTGTTCTTTTAACTTGTGCTACTCATCTGTACTGGCATTGAGTGGCCTCTCTTGAGAGCCAAAGAAAATCTGAGGTGAAGTTGCTTCAAAGATCAGTTGCAGGTGAATATTGTTGTTGTGTGTGCAAGTGTTGAGGAAGGGCATTTCCTTTCACTCACTTTCCCCTTCTACTGCTGTCCCAGATTCTTGTTTCCCTGCCATATCTCTGAAGCTAACAGCCTGATACCCTCCTGCCCCAACCCTGCTGGCAGCAACAGCCTGTGCTCTTGCAGAGCCAAATGTGCCACAGGTGCTGGTGTGTTGGTGCTGCAAAGCAGATGTTGGGGAGAGCCTTCAGCAACCTGTGTCTGAGCGATTGCACTAAAGAAGGTGTCTGTGAGCTGGGGGAATGTCTGGGGAATTCTCAGGCTCCTACTGAGAGCTGAAGTGATTTGAAGTCTGCTAAGTGTCTCACATCTTTTAGATGTGGTACCTTCATCCCATCAGTCCCATACCTGCATGTGACCTGGCAGTGAACTGGGAAGGGGGATTTTTTTCAGTCAGCACACATTCCCATTTGCTCAAAGCCAGCAGGATTTTCTCTTGATTCCTATAGGACCAATTTTCAGGTTATGACTGAGCTTTGTGTGTGATGTCCCATATTTCTGCTCAGCTTTTTAGAGTTTACTTTTCACTAACAATTCTAGAGCTGAACATATGGATACAAGGGAGCAAACCCAGTTTTCTCTCTTGGGACCCTTTTGAAAGGAGCAAAGCTAACTTTACTCCTTTCAAAAGAGCCCCTGCCTGAGTAAAGCATGGAAGTGCAGCCTTCTCCTCCACTGCTTTGTTTGCTGCATTTTGGGACCTCATAGCCTAAAATCCCTCCATGCAGTTCTAGTCAGAGAAGTAGGTAAAACGGGCTTACAAATTAATGCAATTAATTAAATTAAATTGTAAATAATTACAATACCTCATCTCACTCCTTTTCCTCTTTGCACGGAGGCTTTTGAGAGCCCAGCTCTCTGCACACCAATGCACTGCAACATGCAGAAGACCAATCACACAAGGCTGTTCCTTTTCAGGTTTGGGCTCTCCTTCATTTCTCTGCTCTGAATTTGTTTTTTTCTTGTTTGTTTCTTTGTTTTGTTTTGCTTCCTAGTCTCCTCCTGATGAGAGCTGGCAACTGAGATGGCAGTGAGTCAGTGGGAGTGGGAGGCAGCTGGGCTGAGATGCTTGGTAGGTCTCTCCTGGAGTTATGAACCTGCCAGTGCCTCTGCAGGGTGGTTCTGAGGTGACTCCCATGTTTAGGTATGATAATGATGATCATTTCCCAAGGCAGCAACGGGAAAAGCTCTGTGTAGGTCTAGTGATGCAGGATGCATGAAGAAGCAGGTTGAAGGTGGGAGGGACACAGCAAGGGAAGCAGGACAGACACACTTCTGGAGGACGAGCATCAAGCTGCAGTGCTTCCAGCCCTGAGCATCCTGCATGCTGGCTGGGTTCATCCTGCTAGCTAGCCTGGTCTCCAGGGAGGGAAGGAAGCAGGTACTTGAGGCCCCAGCAGAACTTGCCCTGCAGCAAGCCCTTGTCAGATGTTAAAAAGTCAGACTGAAACAGGATTTTTAAAAGTTCAAGCAGGTGGGACTGGGATTTAGGAGGTCTGGGTTGCTTTGATGATTTAGCCCTGGGTGACCTTGGGATAGCTCCTGTGGCTGGCCCTGCTGCTGCCATTACTGAGCTGTGGCTTGAGACTTCCAACAATAAGCATTGGATTTTTTATCTGGAGCAAAAGTGCTTCCATTTTATTAGAAAATACTACCAAGGCATGGCAGGGGGAGAGAGCATGAGAGATCAGGTCTACTCACGGGCTGGATCAGAGCACAATATTTGTCTCCTACTGTGCTCCCAGCTGTATGGGAGGAGGATGCCAGAAATCCTGCAGCAGGCAGTTCCAGTCGGATGCAGGCTGCTCCCCCCCACCTCGGGTCCTTGGCTGTTCCTTCATAGTCTGCAGTGAGGAGTCTTTCTCCCAGGGCTCTTTGCCTTACCCTTGCTTGTTAAGAGTCTGGACTGCAGTTGTGTCCCTCGGCGTGACTCTTAGAAAAGCAGGGGGATAGTGGGAAGAGGGAGAGGGTGCGTCAGCAAGATTGTGCTGGCCCCTTGGAGAAAACAGGCTTGCTGCCAGCTCAAGGCATTCCCATTGTTGTGCCCCAAGAGCATCTTCCTTCTCCTCTAACTGTTGCATGTGTACTGTGGAGGCTGGAGAAATAACTCTCACTTAAGCTCCACATTTTTCTGGCCAGTATATAATTTTTCTACTTCACACCCATGTTTTGTGAACTTCCCCAGGCCTCTTATTTTTCTTTTATTTCTCTTTGTGACACTTTTCAGACTGGAATGATCTTAATTCCTGTACCTTTGCTCTACTTTCAGCACATTAATAAAAATAACTGAAATTATACTAGGCTACACACAAATCCCTGTAGTATCCCATGAGTATCTCCCTTTAAGCTGGTAGATTTCTAGTCCTTATTTTTCCTTTGTTCATTATGCTCTAAGGCAGCATTAAAAAGGGATGGAGGTGTGTGTAGATGAGCCAATTTGGAAGCTGATGAGTATTTAAAAATTGCTCTACATTTGTGAAATGAGGTGTGGGCGAAAATAGCCTAACATGAAAGCAGCTAAGAGGAGAGGGGTGGCTCATGTTAATGTTGGTAAGTAGTGAAGATATCAACCCAGCATAGCTCAGATGCTGTGGTCTGTGCATTAGGTGAATCCTGTCTCTTCATTGCTGGCTGCATGTTGGTATGAGCCAGCAGCAGTGGGACAGTGGGTGCTGTGCCTGGGCCAGAACAGGGTGTGGGACCCAGCTGCTGCTGGGGTTCCTCTGGTGTGGCCTTGGCGGGTGGGTGTGTGCATCCCTGCTCGCCCTGCTGCAGGGAGAAGGGTGAGTCTTAAGCTGGGAAAAACTGTTCTCCTGTACATGCCCTGGTGCAGCTGGCCTGTTGGAGTGAGGGCTGACAATATCTGAGAGTTCATTAGCAGTTGCCTTTAACCACAAATGTAGTCAAAGGTCTGGTCTACATGGTGCCAAAGTCAAACTTCACAGACAATTTCCTGGAAGGACTTGTGTCAAGAAGAGTTGTCTTTTAAATGCCTTGACAGTGAAAAGCAGAGGCCCAGCTAATTGTCATTAACGCTTGCCCTAAACACACCTTGACTAGTCTCTCTGGCCACTCTCTGTGGCACTGGTGGGGATCAGACATCCCCATCTCTTCTAACATCACCCCCTCATTAGCAAGACCTCAGGATGGGCTGGCAGGGGATTGCCACCATGCTGATGGGGGGACACACTGCTGTCCCCCTGCTCCTTGGAGGCTGGGTCCCCTCTGTGCCACCTCTCCTTGCCCCTGCTGCCAGCAGAAGCTCTGGGCTGGCTGTGGGTGTTGCTTGTGAGCCAGGGGAGAGCAGGGAATTGATGAACCTGTGCCACTATGAGGCCTGAATGGGGAGAAGTGTATTTGTCAATCAGCTTGTTTTCTTTATTTTTTTTCAATGTTCTTTGCTGAAGAACTATTATACATAATTGGTTCTGGATTACTGCACAAACCACATTCAGATAACACTTGTCACCTTGGGAATAGCTAACGATACATAACAAACCAGCAGCAGCATGCTCAGGCTGAAGGGCTTTGTGTGTGTATGTTTTGTCTTCTTTTTGTTTTTTAAATATGTCTGGAAGACTGAAAACACACACACACATTTTAAGCAAGCACTTCCTTGCACAGATCTGTTTTGTTTTGAACCATCAAGTGTGTTCCTTTAGCAGATCAATATTATTGTGCTGCTCTTCTGATGCAGTGCCAGTTATGTTTATTTTCTGAGCTGAAATTATTTCCTCAACAGATTTGCTTTTGAAAGGGCACTGTGTGTGTCTTGTTGAAATCTAAGCTCATCTAGCTACTCCTCTGCTCTTCCAATAGATACCTCGCAGATAGGGAACAGTGTTCATATCCAAGCCATCTTAGAAGTACATAAAAATCTGTACAAAACAGACGAGCTCTAAAATCCTGGGTTTGATTATCTCAGAGAATCCCTGCTGAAACTAATAAGGCAGCATCATGCAAAAGACATTCTAGGCTCAATATTACCAAGTATTAATTATTGTTATCTCTTTGCTAGCTGATAGCAGTGGTTGCAGCCCTGCAATTTAGCTTTCCAGCAGAAAGAAAGGCATTGGAACAAAGCGAGAAAATAAAGCTCGATATAAACGCATCAGACCTGAAACAAAAGCTGTCATGGTGCCCTGTGGTTCCTTCTCCAAACCACAGCCCAGCGTGTCTCTGCTTTAGGTAACTGCCTTTAAAACTGTCTGTGCCAGAGAGCAAACTTTGAGCTGCTCCCCTTGTAGAACATTTCCTTGGACTGCTGAGGGCAAGGCGAGGCCGGGAGGGTGGGTGAGGGGGATGCTCTAGGTGTCTTTTCAAGTCTACCATGTGCTCTCCAAGAAATGAAACTCAGATGACTTTGTACAACAGTGACATCTGGTGATACCCATCAATATTTACTATTTCCATCTGCTTTTGAAGAGGGTGGAGTTAAAGGCTGCAAATTCCTTATTGCTTGAGAAATAAGTTAGAGCAAAGCACTTGGGCTTGACTCAACACCTGCCAGGGCTGCTCCTGGCAGCCAGTTTGCTCTCTTTGGCTGGGGTATGTCAGTGTGATGATGTTTCATGGGCGAAGGCTGGGTGCAGAGCAGTGTCACCAGCAGGGAAGGTGCTGTGCTTGCTGTGTGTGGAGTGGGTTGGGTGACAAGCTGCCCTGTGCTATTCAAGAAGAAGGGACATAAACCTCCACGTCTCCTCATAAGCCCTCTTGCATCATCTGTTAATGCACCCTGATGGACAGGGACTGCAGTCCCTGCGGGAAGTGCATTATTCCCACTGCAGACCTTCAGTCTTGGCTAGGCCTTACTTTTATCCAAACTGGTTCAGCCTTGCTAATTCTTAGGGGAAAATGGTTCAAATAAGATGGAAAGTGCTCTCTAGGGATGAGAAATATTTTGATGACCTCTCTGTCAATGCTCCAAAGTCAAATAGTGGAGTGTTAGTGGAAGGTCTATGGTTCAAGCCACAGTTTATTCCCTTTGGGTCCTTCTGCCATAAGGGGAGTTGACATGGACATGTTGTCTGCTGACCAGAGCCTCATAACAATGAAGGAGAGCAGAAGAACCACCACTTCTAGTCTCCCTTCTCCTCCCTTGCTCAATGTCCTGGAAGAGGTAACGTACCTTTCCTCTTTCCTTACTCAATATGGTCTGTCCTTGCTTTGCTGCTGAGTTTGCACCCAGGGGTGTGACCTGGGAAGAAAGGGCCCTTTCCACTGAATGGAAAGGAGCATGTTTGCTGACCTGGCTGTCATCACCTGGAGGTCTATGTGCCATAGAATTGTCTGCCACCTTTCTTTCTCCCTCCTTTCCAGGACTCGTGCAAATGAAAACAATACAGAAAAAGAGGTTTCTGTGGGTTAACTCAAATTTGTGGAGCATTGGAAGAAAATCAGGTTATTCCCCTTTTCAAGGGATTGTAAGAGGCTTTAGGCCTAAATCCTGGCAGTGCATCTAGACCACCTCCCAGGATCAGTGCTTAGGTGAACACTTGATGCCTGCTGTTATGTCTCTTGAAAAGAGAGATAGCTGTGCTCCTGAGGGCAGGGACTGGGGACTCTCCTGTACTGCATCAAAGCATATAAATGATGCTTAACAAAGAACTAATAACAAGGATGGTGGTCTAGATGTGCAAACACAGGGGGCAGGGGGAGAAGCCTGTCGTGAGGCTGAATTAGATTTCTTTAATATTAGATATTATACATGCACAGTAAGCAGAGTTGCTGTGATTATTCCATACCTGTTTCTTTCCAAAGGATAGAATGAGTTATATCACTCCTCAGAGAGCAATAGAGAGAGAATATTTTCACACCATTAGTCAGATGCTAAAATACTAATGCACTTTTTCTTTTCCCTGGTAATATAAAACTAGAAACAACAATCAAACAAAAAGGTAATACCTCCTGTGCTGCCCAAGGAGTTTTCTTTCAGTTCTGGAAGCTTAGCTACCATTGAAAGCTGTAGCTGATACATGTTTGTTTGCAGAAATTTCTGGTTCTCTTCAGTAAATCTTTATCTCTCTACTGCTTTCTTTAGTTTGTGTGTGCCTGGAGTTTCTGTTGTGACACTGTTTTACATCTCCACAAAATACCAGTAAATATTCCCAAGGAAAAGCTTGGGTTTGGATGTATTAAAAAGAAGTTAATCCCTGTTGTCTCAAGAAGAGGGAGACAAAACATCCCATAGGTAAAAATCACAGCATACATCCATATGGATGGATGAACGCTTTGAGAATCCAACTGAGAAACCAGAAGCATACAACATGTTCAATACTCTTGGGTTTTTTATAGTTTATTCAAAACCAGCTGATAGAATTTAGCAAAATGATTGTTTTTGCTGATCAGACCACATCAAGGAAAGCTGTGGTGCCACATAAAATGTTCATTTTGAGAAAATGCATATTCTGCCTGTGGTGGTGGGATGGAGAAGAGCAACACAATTTGGGATCATACCATCTAAAGACTAAAGAGTTAATGGAAAACTCAAAGGCAGTTTTTCCCTCACTGATTGGGGGGAGGCAAGGATTATAACAACTGTGTCACAGGTTTAGAATGTAAAGGACAGTCAGACAGCTCTGATACTTGTTTACTGTTGAGCTGTGCTCACCAGTAAGTTGGTTGATAAGATATTGATTGATAAGATGGTTGGTAATATGGCAGGGTAGGATGTGAGGAGACAGTATGGAGGTAGTGAATTGACCATGACAGTTGGGAACAATAATACTGAAGTCACTGGAGCTGCACAGATGCAAGAAGCTGAGGCTCATGAGTTTCCATTGCTGTTTTATTTCTGAAGTAACTGGAGGACAAGGAGGGCTTGGGAGGTTTTTAGCAATATTTGTAGAGGCTGATCCTTCCTCCTATGGGTAAATGTAACTTCTGCCCTCGACTGCAGGATAATGATGAGGCATTTTAACATACTAAACCCACCTTCCTTATTTTTGCACAGTGAAGCACACATGGCTGGAAAACAAGTATAGTCATGGGCTGACTGCCCATAGGATTTCCCCATGGAGACTTCTCAGTGAGTTCTCTGCAAGGACCAGAGACCTTCAGGCTTGCTTACGGGAAGATGGGGAGAAAATTGATGCAGCCTCTTTCAACAGACTGCTCATTTATGTGAAACCTATCCTGCTGCATGCTTTTGATCACCCCTTTATGTCAGTGACTCCAGTTCAGCTTTACTGAGCTGTGATCGAGGTGCTTTGGCAGGTCTGCGCCAAAAAGAGCTCACAGCCTTGTGTGCCCAGGCTCCTCTATCATCTGTAGCACCAAGGGACTGTGACTTGCTCTCCCCTCTCTCCACTCAACCTTTGTACCCAGATTTCCTCAGGAGCTTCTAGAAGCTGCTTCTGCTCCTGGGAAGCTTGGTCTGTTCCACAGCCTGTGCCTCCCTGTATTTCATCTCCCTAAACCCACTGCTATGCTGGAAAGCAAAAGTTACCTTGTAGTCCCTCAGGCATCCTTATTGACTTTTATGGTCTTTAAAAGACCTCTGCATGGATTTGTAATCATTCTACGTGTACACCGAGAAACACTAACATAACTGGTAATTAATTTGTTTTAATTGTTTTTATATAATCCCCGTGAGCGACCTCATGTTTTGTTTTGCATCTGTTATGTTTCTGACTCAAATTTTAATGCCTTAATGGGAACAGTGCCAACTGCTGTTACACTGAGCTATGAGCAATCTCCTGGCACACTTCCAGTCCTTTATTGTGGAACTAACTATACAGCACTGTAATTTAACTAGCAAAATGTGGCAAATCACTATTATTAATAACAATAAATCTATTTCTGCAGGTTGACAGCATTAAAATAACAAATTACTCTGTAAAGAAAGCTGGTAATTTTGGGTGCTTTCCACTGCGATCATTGCAGAAGTGTAATATCCATTATTAAGAGCTTTTTGGTGTCTCATGAAGGAGCTGTTTGCACATGACAGTGCATCATGGTACTTACTACGGGGGAGGATACAGAGGGCTTGATCATAGCTATTTCAGTAATTCATCATTTTAATTTAAATGTTAATGGCAGGATGGGGCAGGTTAAGGAAAATCGTCTGCCTCCCCTGCTTCCCATCCCCCCCTTTTTTAATAATCTTGTCTCATTCAGTTAGTCAAATCTTAATGCCCAAGATCTTAATTTCTCCTTCTCTTCACTCTCAGTTGCTGTCTTGATTCTTGAATCCACAGTGCCCTGCAGTGTGCAAGTTCCCTGAGGTTTAGCCAAGTGCTTGATTTGTGCAAGGCTTCAGCCATGGCAGCAATGCCCACCAGACCCTCATTTTTAAAAGAGATAACAACTGAACTTCTGCAGACTGCCACTGGATTGCAACAGCCCAGTCATTACAAAAAGACCAAGCCAAAATCACATGTTTAAGATTACTCTCAGGCAAAAGTTCCTGGTGGGCTTCACATACTGAACCTGGAGGTTTTCTGGAAGGTCTTGGAACAATCCACGTTCAACCCTATCCAGTCACCACCAGGGAAACCTGAGCAGTAACCCCAGGTTTGTGTCGCTGTGGGATGAAGCAGATCTAATTGTCTACAGCCTAATTGGAGAAAGTCCTATCAAACCCTTCAGATCTAAGCAGCTGTACCAGGGTGAGGAGATGTGGGCTGTGGGTGGAGAGAGGGAGTTATGCTAGGGAGCTGGTGACTGTATGGGAGTTAGACCTTGACTGACTTAACTGCTTATTTCCTTTGTTTCTGTGCTTTGTCTTGGCAGGGTGGACATTTTAGTGAGCTTAAACAGGAGTTAGAATATTATGGAAAAGAGACTACTGGAATAGCTGCCTCATAAGTTGCAGGTGCCAAAATGTTCTTGTGTAGTCTGTTTGTAAAGTTACTGTTTGTCTAAGAAGTTATAATATGCCTTGGGGTTTATTCACTTATCCAAATGTCCTTGCCCAAACTCATGGCAGGTAGAGGAGAGGTTGTTCCTGGCCGTTGTCTCAGGCCCTTTGCTGATTTGAGGTGTTGTTTGTGAAGGGGGAATGTGAGACAGGAGTGTCTGCTGCTGCTGTTTCTGCAAGCTGATGAACTGTTCCCTTGCTCTGTGAGCTCTCCCAGCCTGAGTGGGTAGGTGTTGATCCGGACAAGGGTTGGAGTGAAATCGTGCTGGAGACCTGCAGAGTGTGCTCTGCAGTCTGTCCTCTGCTGTCAGCTACTCACCAACTGATGCCAATAAATTCCTCTGCAGTCCAGGCCTGACCTGCTGTTAGTGACTCACAGCTCTTCAAATACAGCCTTGGGAAGTGCAGCAGATGCTGAGGAGAACGTCGAGAAGAACGGGTGCAAAGTGGCAAGATCAGAAAGAGTAAATACGTGATGTGCAGAAAAATAGTAAGGGCATGGAAACAAAAATATTTGTGAGGAATTTAATTAAGAAGCCACATACAAAGAGAGATGATTAAAACTTAACAGAAACGTCAGGCACTGGGAATGTGGGAAGGGACTCTGGTCCAGAACTTGGTCACCAAGTGTTGCCTCTGCACCAGTGTCAGTGAGTGCAGAGTCAGGCTGGCTGCTGGAAAGTCTGTTGGGTGAGCAGGAGGAGACTGTCACACTCTGCTAAACGGTGCTTGACCAGAGCAGCAGCTTGGGTGAAGGAGCTGAGACACCTGCAGGTCTGCTCGTTGGTGCAGCTGAAGAGGTTGCTGTGGGGGGGGTTGAACTGCTGAACTCCTTAGATGTGAAAGTCGGGGCTGAGAGCTGCTGCAGCAGGGGCTTGCTGGTGTTTTCATTGGTGGAGTTATTTTCTAGTTCCACTTTTGCAGGGGAAATTAGGAAGGGAGGAGGCTGGAAATCACTGTGCTTGTTAAAGACAGAGGAGATTAATTTCCTCACCCAGCAGGCTTGCAGCAGGATGGAGCCTGCCTGCTTCTGTAAGAACACCCATGTCTGCATCTGGGCGATGGCTTGAAAGCTCTCCTTGCAAAGCCCAAGCCTGCAGGCTTCTCTTGTGGTTGCTCCAAGTGCTTAGTTAGTTTTCTTAGAGATTAAAGTATCTCCTATGTAGCTGAGTGGACTCTGCAGGATTTAATCCATGGCTATCTGCAGCTCAGGTACCAGCCATGCCATACGGAGCTGGTTGGAGAGATGCAGCCCCCTGTGAGCACTAATAGTCAAATAGGGCTTTGAGCTCTTATCCAGCCTAATCTGCTGATCAGACTGTGATAATTCAAGCTTAGCAAGTCTGACACCAGCTGCTGCTCTCAGACAAGTGCCTTCAGCTCTGAAGGGCACCAACACTCATGGGTTTCTGAAGGAGGTTGTGGGCCTCGATTTCTTATAAAGAAAATCAAAAAATCCTAGTTTATTTTCTGCTATTTTTGTTGACTGCATCCCACCCTTTACTTTCAGCCGAAGATCCTTTGGCACTTAAACAAGATGGAGGTACTTGACCCTTCTGAGTGTTTTCATCCTCTTTATTTGCAAAGCAGTCAAATCCTTGGCCCGGTGTGGTTCAGTGCTTGAGATCCATAAGCCTTGCTCCACTATTGGAGCATTTGGTTTGGAGCATGGCCCAGATTTGCTGGTCTTGGAAGAATAGTGGCAGTTTTAGGGACTGTGTCTGCAGCCAAAGCCTGGCTTTGGTGATCTACTTGGTGTTTTCCTGTTTCCCTTCTTTGTTGCTCCTGGCCTGTTCCCTTCATTCAGAGACAGCATCAGGCATGGGCAGAATAGGCAATTGTCTTGGCAGGAAGACTCCTTGGGGCTGCAACCCCCCCTTTTTTTGTTTGTTTGTTTTTTCTTTTAATGAGGTCTGGAAAAGCATCAGGCAGAAGCATGCACATGAGCAAGCCTATACTGGGAGATCTGTTTTTCTTCACTTGGGTCTTCTGCTATGTCAGCTCCAGTGTCCCACCAAGCATTTCACACCATATGAATAACCTGTGGGGACAGGTGTCAGATAGGGCTACATTGACATCAGATCTCAATTCCTTTGTCTTTGGCTTCTACGGATGCAAATAGTAAATTCACAATCCTCACACTCTGGTATTTCAGAGGTTCAAACTTCTGGCAAGCAGGTTCATGCAAGCAGTAGGCCATATACTTGGTGAGAGCTCTACTGTCTGCAGGAGAATGTGGCTAATTTACATCTGATGATGTTTCCAGTATTTTGTTCTTTGAACTTTTGTTTTCTGCAGGAGTAGAGATACAGAGGAAATGTGAATTGCTGCAAAACTGCACTGAACAGAAAGTTGGCAAGTCAGCAATGGTGTAATTTATGTCTTCAAAAGACTGTTTCACAGGGATTAAACTAAAAAAAGAAAAAAAAATAGTTTCTCTTATCTTAAAAGGCAGAGGCCAATGGTATCACTGATGGAATGCACTGGCATCTGTGGTCTCTACAAATTAGCAACTGATGCTGGTGTTTGACAAGATAGTGAGATGTTAAAATAATGAACCCAAATGCAGACTACCTGGAGCTGATTCCAAGGAGAAGAGCTCCACTCCCAAGGATCTTGTTCCTTACTCAATCAGCAGCAGGAAG
>NW_008611471.1:26788-44555 GCF_000691845.1 Merops nubicus
GATGCATCTTGGGATCATCATGGTCCTTGAATCTCCCTTGTGCAAAACGAAAGGGCCTTTGCTAAGGGGCATATTTGTGAGTTTTGCATGGCACAGGCACTCTGCTCACTGCCCCATTGCTAACAGCAGGCTGATGGTGAGAGCTGGCAACCAGAGCTCTACCTTTTTTTGGGGAGTGGATGTGTGAGGTTTCTTAACTTTATTTTCAACTGCAAGTGTTTAAGACAAAGAAACACTACAGAAACTGTCATTTTAAATTTTGTTTGAAACTATTTTGTGAGTGCAGGACACGGTCATAAACAGACTGTTAGACTTGAAACCACCTTTTGGAGAGAGGGCACACGTGTGGTGGTGAAAAATGAACCACTGATCTACAGCTGCCTGAAGTAGCTGCCTTGGGATGAAGCAGGCTAGTTGAAGTGGAGGGACCTGATAGCAATATAATGATTAAAGTCTGGTTTCTTTCATCTCTAGGTACCTGAATAACTTTGTTAGTTTAGGTAGTGTGGCAAATGTACATCATTTGATCTATAATGGCACTTTCTAATCAGTGAGGCCTGAGATCAAGTAACAAAAAGCAATTTACATTGATAAGAGCAGCAGAAAGATCTGAACCCTGAAAAACAACCTGCTCCAGCATTGCTGGAGACAAAAGAAAAGTGGAGGTGGATCTTGGGGAGCCAGGAGGAGCTGGGGATTCAGAGAACTGACATGGATTGTCCAAGCACAGGGAAAGGCAGTGACACCACTGAGGTTGTTCGAGTCATGAACGCACTCATGTGATCCCCATTCTAGGTCTAAATCATTAGTGAAAGGGTCTTGAGCAGCCTGCTCATTTAAATGATGAGGGTATTTTGGGTGGGTAGAAAGATGAGGGTGCAGAACATTGAGTAGGTGCATTTACTGCCCTTGTTTTCATTAGGGGACTACTCATGCAGAGCCAAAACAAAAAAGCCAAAACCCGACTTCTTTCCGCAGATACTGGCAATATATTGGATTCATTTAAAAATATCCAAGTACCTAAATAGTGTGGTTTATTTTATTGCTTAATATCTAAAGGATATTCCTTATCAGGTTTGGCAGGTCAACTTCTTGGCCTAAAATACTTAACAATATCTCTTTAAAGCTGAATTCCCAGCTTTTGTCGGTCTGTCTCATAGCCAGGGTGTTATCTAACGTATGGAATTTGATTCCTTTCTGTGCTGGCATGTCCAGAAGAATCCGTGTAAGGAAAACAAACTCCATGTCCCCTTCACAGGAGATCTTTGGCTGCTATTTCTCTCCCCACTAAAAGCTTTATCGCTCAGCCTTGTTATTACCATACTAAACGGAACACTTCAGAGCTTAGCAGCTTAACAAGATAAAAACATGCTTTGTGGTTAATGTGGTTACTGGAGGCATGCACATGGGGCCGAGGAGAGCTGCTCGTTTCCTGCTGCTGCAGCTGCCGGCCGGCGGGAAACAGCAGTGCCAGATAAGGCCTTTGAAAGCAGGCAATTCAAGAGATATTTCAGCTTTATCAGGGTAATGTGCTGAAGACCGACCTAAGGTAAAGTATCCCTTCCTTCCTCCCCAGCCACCCCGCTGTGCAGTTTGTATCCAGACCAGATTTGCTGCCTGCCAGGATCTGTTTCTGTAATTCTTTCTCTAGTTAAGTGCTGTTGAGTGCAAGGGTGTTTTCCAATATGAAGGGACAGATTTGGATTCCCCTCCTTGACACCATGTCTTGAAAATAATCCAGAAGGCTTTTTTTTTTTTTTTTTTTCTTCTCTGAGTAATGAGTGCCTTGAGTTGTCTGAAATGCATAAATTTAGGAAAATTTTCTTCTTGGCATCACTGGCTTTTTGGAAATTTATGAAGTTGGGTACCTGGTGATGCCAGACATCTGGATTCTCAGCTGCTAGAACTTCACCAGAGCTTGTTTTCTGGTGTTTCCTCCTTCCAGAGATCCATGTTTGACTCCTCAGGATAACAACAAAACACATCTTCCCCTGAAATACGTCTGATGAGGTGTATTTGCAAGTGTAGTGCTGGAGTCCTTTTCCCCGACCTTTTCAGAATTTCTGAATGTATCTCTGTTTTATTTAAAGGATAAGAAATGAAATAAGTAGAGAAATCTACAGAAGGCACCCAAATCCAACTTTCTATCTTAAGCCGAAGAGGCAGGACTTATGTTCAACATTTTCTTGTGTTGGTTGATTAAATGCCCAAGAAGAATCTGATTATTACAAGAACACAGTCAGTCCTTTTTTAATCTTTCCCAAAAGGAGAAAACCTTTTCAACCTTCCTTGTCTGATTTTTATTGTTGCTGTTAATATTCTACTTTTATTGCTTCCTTTCTCATTCTTACATTTGGTTCTTCTCTTTTTTTTATTCTGAAGGATGAGCTGTCCTCCCACAGTACAAGCAAATTTACTGTCCCAAGGCTCTTCTCTTAGACAAGCCAGACATTTTTAATCAAAGATTTTGTAAGCAAAAAGAATATCCATCTTCCAGGACACTGCTGACAAGGATGTTTTTGTGGTGGTCATTGTGTACTAACTTCGTATCAACTGGAGCTGCTGTGAGCTGAAAGATGGCCCAGGCTGTTTGTGGATTGCACAATGCTGTTCCTCTGCTCCTCACATCCCTTCTCAACCTGGATGCAGGACAAACAAATAATGAGCATCAGGGTGAGAGGGGTGGTGAACCTATTGTGTGACATCACACAACCACCTCCAGTCTGTGCTTTGCACATCAAACCATTTCATGCTGGGATACCAGTACCTCCTCTTGCTAGCTCTGGTATCTTAATACTGTTGCTTCTGTTAAAGCTAGCAGTTAAACAGTACTCAGATGTGTATGCTTTAGCATATGATCAGTATTTGTAGTTCACTTTGCTGTGGATCATATTTTTCATGCACGCAGTATGCAATAAAAAAACCCCACAGTTTCTAGAGCCCAGTTCCATCCCAGTAATTGTGACAATCTTCCACTCACCAAATGCTTAAGCTCACGCTTAAAGCTTCCAATGAAGAAGGAATAATAACCAATTAACAAATACTATTGACGTTTACAGGTAAGGGAATGCCTGTGCTCTAAGCATCAGGAGCAGATGTTGCAGGCAGGGGGAAGGAACACTGATGAGCAGCCTCTTGAATCTTCTGCTTTCTGACCTGTTTAGGAACTTGGACTAAGAATTCATTAGTGCAGCCGCTGATCATCTGTTAGTGATTTAGATTAAGCTTCCTTATATAAATAGTTTATGAAGTGTATTCAAGTGTTTCATTTGAGCTCCCATGCAGTGTTGTGATCATCCTCAGCCTCTTGGCACATGGTGTGTACCTAGTGGGCTTGTTCAAACGCTGTGTGATGGCCAGAGAGACAGCCTAATCCCTGGAGTGGTTACAGGACAGCATTATACCCTGTGTCTTTGTAATTATTCTGTCTACTACAAGGCAAACAGCCTTTCTGTTCACCTGGAGATGTACAGCTGCTGTGTTTAGAGCTTTGCAAACCTAAACTCACTGTGTGATATGTTATGAAGACATCTGCCTGCATGCTCATGAGCAGTTTGAGAGGGAGCACCCATTCTAATTCTGGTAGATCCATAGAGCACGCATCCTTTCCTAAGGATGTAGGTGAGGAAGTAGTGAAGAGCTGGTGTTCCTCAAACCTGCACATAACCCTTCTCCAGCCTTCTCCTGATGGCCTGACATGTGAGGAACAGGGGTAGCTCAGTGAATGACGTGCTTTGCTCATTGCTAGTGGCTCCAAAATTCACATTCGCATAAGTCCTGCCAGGGACGTGCTCACCACATCAATATCTCCACTTCATACATTATGCAAATTGTTTGCAACAGTGAAATGCTAAAACAGCTGAAACCATTTGAATTTTGTACCAAATGTACGTTTTCCATTACCTACGCTGATTGCAATGTATCTTATTTTAATTAAATAAGTATGGGATGTAAATTTTAATAAGCTGTGATACAAAGTGGTTGACTTGCAATATTTATCTAAGTCTCATATTTTGTATTTGAATTTCCTATTAATTTCTTTTTCCTGTTGATTTTAGCTTTGAATGCATTTTGATATATATCCAGCAAAATTTGTCTCAGTGGTTGAAAACACAGAGGTGGACTTTGTCCACATTCAGCTGCAGAAAAATTGTTTTGGCATCCATGGAATAGTTTCTTGCAGACGACGCAACAGAGGAGTCAGATGTTACCCTCTGCTCACACTGGGTAGCATCTCAGTTGAGCATAGAGAGGAGAGGTCTTTGACAAGGCACTGGCCTGGGGGCTGAGATTCAGTTATCCAGCCTACATTTGAGACCTTAGCTATGTCCCCTGTGCTTAGCTGAAGTTGCTGTTTGTGCTTCAAGGTGCAGACAGCAAATTAGAGTGGACTTGAGTGTGACTGCAGATTTTGTGATGGATCTGAGCCCACCTCTAACTCTTATCTTGCTGCCCAGTGCTGGAGCACTTGAGGAGCCCCTCAAGGCACTGTCTTCCTCAGTGCTTCACTTAGAGCCTCAAGGAGCTCCTGTAGTGTGGTGTGCTGAAGGTCTGGAAGTGCCTGGTGGGGTGTCAAAAGGAGTTTTTAGTCAAAATTTGGATGTTTAATGGATTTCTCAGGACAGGGGGGAAAAAAAAGTGAAAAATAATATAGTGAAAAAATTGCTATCTCTGGAAATTTCAATTATCAGTAAAAATATCCTGAAATCAAAACCTTGCTGACATTCAGCCTCAATTATATAAAAACCATTGGGGATATGGAATATGTTCATGTAAATGAGGTCTCTGATAACTGAGGGAATTTTCAATGTACTTAATGGATGTCAAGAGACCTGACCCTGTTTTGAATACCAGGGAGTTTTGGATAATTGAAGTTTGGATAATCTAGGTTGAACTGTAGAATTTAGCAAATTAAGATAACATTGAGGGTGTGAGTAAGTTAATTTTAGTTCTGACAAATGAAACCTATTTAACTAGCTTGGAGACTAAAGCCAGTAGACAACACAGTCTGCCACAAGCTGTGATTCTCCAATGCATCACCTACAACCTCATTAACGCTCTCCTACCCAGCCTCTGGAAGGGTCCATAGGCAGAGATGAAGGATGATTTAATTTCTCCAGATAGCTTATAGCACACGCTGTCAATAGGGCTTTTGGTTAGGAGGAGGGTGACTTCTGTGATGAGGATTTGTGTCTGCCTGAAAGTGAGCAGAGGGCAGTGAATGCTGGCAGCACAGCAGGCTGTGCAGTGGCTGTTAGTGATGATAATAGGGCTGATGAGAGATGGATGCAAGGCAGAAAACTGCACTTCTCCCAAGATGGCAGTTCCCAGGGTTGTCTGGTGTCCCCAGTGCATGTGTGTTCATCCTTCTTTCCTTTCCTCCCTCCTCCCTCAACGTGCATACTGTAGATGAATATATTAACATATTTCTAGGTTTATAGGAAGGGGAGGAATAAATTATTAAAAATTAATTACTAGTACAGTGGTTGAAGGATATAAGATGTGAGGTTTGTGGGGAAACATACCATCCAGCACTAAATCAGCTGACAGCAGTTACCAAAATCTGACAAGCTCACAAAAAACTCTTTATCTGACAGGTCTGAACAGGCTCGGTCCCTGGAAGTTTTTCTTCTGTTTTGTCATAGCAAGAAGCAAGTACCTCTCTCTCCTTAACACCTCTGGCTTGATCTGTTTTAGCAGAGGACTTTAGAGCCCTAATGGCTCAATGGTTGGACTTGATGATCTTGGAGGTCCCTTCCAACCTAAATGATTCTATGATTCTATGAGTGCTAGACCCTGAAATATTTTGAGAGAGAACTACCAAGGGGAAGTAGACATGTTCATGCAGTGACAGTCCAGGGGACCCCTGGGAGCTCTTGGGCAAGACAGCTGACATCAGTACGACTCTGCCCCTAAACTTTTAGCAGTCTGGGTCTCAGTGTGTCTTCGACTGTAATGTTGAGATGTTAATTCTTCCTTTGCTGGCTGTGGAGGGAAAAATTAGTAGCACATAAGGAATGATTCGGTGTGGATTATATGGGAGGCAGTGGAGGAATTTTTGACTGAAGCGTATATTAAGTATTGGGCTGATATGTTGTGTATCACAAAATCTTTTTCTCATCTTTCAAAAATATGTGCTTATTTTTAATATAAGCCCTTCTGGCGATAGGAAGGTAGTGACAATGTGGTAACCAGTGAAGGCATTCTTTGTGAGCATTTTAACTTGACACAGGCTCCGTCTGTCTGCAACAGTGTTTATCAGAAAGCATAACTGCTACATAAATCTGTAGAAGGATGCAAGAGGTAAGTGGGCTGTCTTGGTTCTATTACAACTAGGAAGCTAGGAACCACAGATCACCCAGGGGGTCTACTGTGCTGGGCTTTGTATAACCCCTACCTTCTAAATAGCCAAGAAAAAGAAAAAGTGGAATAAATGAAAGGGTTGTCCTCTAGAAGAGGGAATCAAAGCATGGTGCTATCAAGTGACACATACAAGGTTAAACAAAAAAAGTCTAGAGAAAACGAATCTCCCCAGCTCTCAACTAGGGTCTTAAACACAGAACTGATAGGAAAGCAGCATGTATCCAAGCACGAGGGGTAGTTTAGACCAAATGTCAAAGGGTATTGTTTTAGAGAAAAAAATCAAAACAAATGAAGCAGTATTAGTCAGTAGGTGTGTGATAGCTGGAAAGATATTCTCAACCTTACAGCTTTATTAGAGATAGCTTTCTTTGCAAACACCACCAAAAAAGGAGACTAGAACAATGCCAGCTATTTTCTACAGCAGAATTACCATATAGAGAACCACAGGGAAAATGCCTGAGACCACGAACTGTAAACAAGCTGAGCCACTGGCAGGCTTAAAAACCAATGTTTTTTTTAAAGTGTATGTTAAACCCAACTTTGTTTACTTAATTGCAATAGAACATTGTATTTTCCTTAAGAGAAAATTGAGAAAACCTGGAGGGTGATTCTGTGGTTTGCGATAAATAAACAGAAATGTGAAATGAAACACTACCCAAATTACAAAAGCTGAGTACATGAAATGCCCCCAGTGCAAACGTGTCACTCAAGTGCCAACTGTCAAGAGTTGGATACTTTTCATAAAGCATAGTTTTAGTCTTTATCTTAATGTCAGTGCTTTGTTATGATTGACCTTCTTCTGGCTAGAAGCCCACTTCAACTAAACAATGCTATTTTGTTCTAAAGAGGGTGAACAGAGGAAGCATTGTTACTTGGTAAAATGTCTTTGGACTGAATCCCAGATGGGAAGGAAGTGGTGTAATTACTGTACTCAATGCAGAGCTCTGCAGGGGCATGTGAGGCAATGGCTCTGCAGTGAGCGAGGAGCAATCCTACACCTCTGCTGACTGTGAGGCTCTACCAACTGACCAATTTTCATATTACTGTTTTATTTGTTCTGCTTAAGCAAAAAACAATTGCACTTGACCACTGTAAATCAAAAATTCAAACCAGGTTCCCTGAGCTAGTAAAAGAAAAAAAAACCAAAAAAGAACCTTCTTGGCTCACAGTGGCTGTTTGGCAATGGTAAGCACAGGCAAACTAAGCCCGTTTGTTTCTTCTTTACTTGTAGGATGTAAACCATATTCTGTTCCAAATCCCACAAAATTATTTTCTGATTTTACAGCTCCATTAAATATAGTCTGCACTATGGAGTATGTCTGATCCCAATGCTAGAATCTCTGCTTTTGAACTTGTCACATCACAAAGTAATGTATAAATGGTGTTTTAATGTGTGTATTTATTATGATACAAATTTCCATGCACACTGTTTTTATAAAATAGCATAGGAGGCACATTCATTATAAAACTTTACCGTGTTATGATGAGCATCTTCTCTTTTTAAGTGGAAAATGAACTCAGTTATGCTATTGTGATTCAGTTTTATCTTAAAAGCATCTCAGCAGAAGTGGAGAAGCTGAATTATTCCTGGTGCTGTAGCTACTCATTGCAAGAGATGCTTTTTGCCACAGACAGCTCAGTCTTAACAGAAATAGGGCAAGAACACTAGAGGAATTCGTATTGCTATTTTACAGAGAAGTAACATAGACTTACAATTACCCACAGCCACTGAGGAAGCTTGACATAACCAGGAACTGAAGGCAGCTTTCTGAGATGCAATCCAGATGCCTCCTTCCCCAGGAAAAGCTCCACTTTGGAAAAATATTTCACTATGCTGAGTGCCATCCAAAAATGAGATGCAGGCCAAGTGCCCATCCCAACAGACAACCCCCCACACACCAGGGGCAGAAGACTGCACAGCATTCTGTGTGGCTTTAACTGTCGTTCAGGAGCTGTGTTCCATGGTGGAAGCCATTCCACATGAAGCACAGCCTCACCTGAAGGGTATGGGCTGAAGCACAGCGTGTTCAGGACAAATCTAAATATCTTGGGAAGTTAGCAAGTACATCCTAAACCATGCCTTCACCTTGCTGGTCTTACGGGGCTGGATTCAATGGAAGAGCTAGTGCAGGGGCTGGTGGAGTGCATCATTCTGTTACCATATGCATTAACATTTATCTTACGTTAACATCAGGGTCCAGCTATCCTTCAAATATGTGTAAAAGGTTGTTTGGAACCCCTGCTGACTCTGGCATCAAGTGCATCCTCTGGCTCCAGAAGTGATGATCTCCCTTCTGGTTGAAAGCATGTAGCAAAACCTGGAGCTTTGCCCCATTTTTATGCAGCCTTCATATGGCAAATACTCTGAGTGCTCCTTGGTCTTTAAGTGAAGTACAACCTGAATGGGTTAACTGCACAGAGGGGGTGACCTGGCTGAAAAGAGCTTCCCAACCAAAATACTTTTAATCAGGCTGCAAAAGGGTTTGAGATCTAGTGAAACCTCCAGCCAGGGAAGAAGCTGAAGTGGTCATAACTTAGTTCTGGAGATACTCTGCCTGGCCTACAAGGTGTGACATCAAACTTTATCTTCTAGAAGTAACACGGGAAATGTTTTACTTATTAGGATCTGCACTTGAAGTGCCATGTTTTGAATGGATGCTTTCCCTGAATGTGAAAGAGGCATCTCCAGCAGTTTTCTGGATCCCTGAAGTGGTTTTGAATGGCATCCAAAGTTTGGGTCAGAATAGACAGGAAGCCAGATGGGGATGTTTCTCTATTTTCTGAGTCAAATTGCTTCCCATGCTATAAGGATTTTGTCTCTGGAGACTCCAGCTACAATGGAGTCAGAGCTTTTCATTCCTGTGATGCTGACAGATGGAGCAGCCACCATGCTGAAGACATGTTCTTGCCTGGTGGAGCAAACAGTGGTATCCTGCATGTTTGGATGGGCATCTGTTTCTGGGAAGCTTCTGTGCAGACGTACGTGTGACCCAGGAGTGAAAGGTTTGGTGCCATGTGCAGAAAGATGTATGTTTTCATCTATATGGTGATTATATATGGTCATATATCACTGGCTTAGTGCTTAGCTTTCGTTGGAGATTATTTTTTCATGATATCTGGTGTTTTCTAAAGGCCCATGCACTTAGAGGAGCTGGATGTCACCCATGACCAATTAAATGGAAAAAGATGCAGAGATTTGAGATTTTTTGTTTTTAGGGGATTCTTTTCACTGGAACAGTTTCACAGAGATTGTCGTTGATCTCTGTGCACAGAAGCATTTTAGCAAGGAAGCATTTTACCAAGAAGGTTGTCTTTTGTTGTTGGTGGAATTATTATTAGATTAGGGAGAAGACTGCAGCCAAAGGAAGGGTGAGTTTAATGGGAGCTGGAACTTGGATAGATCTGAAGGGGACAACTCATTTCTTGAATTGCTGCTGGTAATGAAAATGCTTTTGACTTGTCAGAAGGAGCCTCTGGCCTCCAGTACTCTGATTATATCGGCAGTGCTGAGGTTGCTGTTGGATGAAGTCAGGAAACTCAAAAGGCTCCATCTCAATTGTTTTTGCTTAGGCTGTGGGTTGGTTATACTTGAGCAACAACCCACCGACTAAAGCGCGTTCCTAACAGCAGTGTTTGGGGTGTCAAAAACTTCACTGGCAAGCCCTGTCACCCAAACCAAAGATGAAATTGATGGAAACCCCTGAAGATAGGAAGTGTTTGGGCTGTTTCATGGCTGTCCTTCACATTTCTGTCGTGGGTGTGCTCCTCTGCCCACCCCCCAGGACTGTGCCTGCCAGGTCCTGCTCCAGCTGGGAGTTCTCAGCTCAAAAAGGACAGTTTCCCTGCAAAAACCCTTGTGGTTTGGCTTTGTAGGACTTTGGTGTGCTGTGCTAGATTGGGGCAGGAGTCCCCAGGAGCTGCCATGGGTGAGAGGAGGAGCTGAGGACTCTCCTCTCCTTCAGCGGAGGCGAAAAGTGGCTTATTCTGGCAAATTTTAGAAACTCTGGGGGATGAAAGCATCAATTCAATAAAGACTTCAGAGCTTTGGATAGCCACCTCTTTCTCCCTGACTGTGACTTGTGAGTGGTTTTGAGCACTCGAGGCAGGGCTTTGCCTGCTGGGAGTGATGTGGATCTTCAGCTGGAAATGGGTCAGTGTTCCCCATCTCTGAGCAGGCTCTGGAGCCCTGGGAGCTGTAGACAGCAGTTTTCCAGGTGTCTCCTTGGAGGGAGACTTGTGTTCTCTGGAGGCAGATGCACATTTAGGGTGACCTGCTCTGACCCAGGGTCCAGGACTACATGCCACAGGCAGGACACCACCATTGTTGCAGTTTGGGCAACAAGCTGATGTGTTGGGTCCAACCACTTGGAAAATAGTCTCTCTCTTCCTAGCACAGTCCCATCAAAAAAAGACAAGGTTTTAATTAGTCTCCTCTTTCATTTTGAATGGAGAGCACTGGAGTGTGAATTTTTTTTTTTTTCTTTTTTCCCCTAACCTACTTTAACTAATTTCAGGATGCTGGCAATTGGCATGCATTATTTATACTACTGCAAACCTTGTATTTGGGATGAGAAATCCTTCTGCCAAGCTTCCTGCTTCTAATAAGCATTCCTTTCAGAGCATTATCTCCTTGCACAGCCCAGGGCTGCTCTTGCCAGGGACCCAGCTGGTGTCACTGGCTGACTTGGTGACGAGGGGAGCCTGGCTGGGGTAGTGGCTCTGCTAGCTCGTGCCTTGCTCCTCAGCACAGGGACACAAGCTCCTACACTAGAAAGGAGGGGGATGAGGCAGAGGCAGAAACCACCACAGGATTGAGTGACAGGAGTCCTGATTTTCCCTGACTTGCTGTCTCGTGTTGCTACTCGAACCTGCGCAACCTGAATTTAAAACATTTCCACCGTCCTTCCCCTGCCACCCAGTCTAGATGACAACAGAAGATGAAACAGGGGGACAACCAGCTCAGCCCCTGGAACAAAATGCTTTGAGGTTCCTGAATCTGTCTCTCACGGTGGATCAATTGCCAGGGCCTGTGCCACCACCTCTTTCTGTTCATTTGGAAGATAACTCAATCCTTAACAGCTGAAATAGCTTCTGACAAACCTCCCCTTTGAAAATTGTGCTCAAGGACACTGCTTTTCCACTGTTTGCACAGTCAAAGATATTCTGGGGAGGATTTTTCCCCCCTCCTCTCTTTTATCTGAGGCAGCATAATAAAATACCTTAGATAAACAAATTTATTCTTGGAGGGATGTTTATTAAGCAATGGCAATCCCTACAATAAATAATTTCTCTGGAAGGAGAAAAAAACCCCAAACCCAAACAAGTAGAAAATAGGCCAAGGGAATGACTGGAGTGCGGAGGATAGCACAGGGAGCAGAGGACAGGGAGGCTGCTCCCACAGTGCCATCTGCAGGGAGCCCACGGGGGCCTGGGGCAGGAGTGGGTCTCCCATCATCAGGTGCTCATTTGCTGAGGATTTGGGAAAAGCACAGAGATGGCACGTGGCATAGGAGCCTGCTCTGGAGGACCCTTTACAGGCGTGTGGCAGAGGGTCTCAAACAGCTCAGACTGCACGTTACCAGTGGGGGAAGCCAAGCAACAATGTGTGAGAATTGCTGGTCTTTGCTGCCAGCCGAGAAACCGACAATGAGTTTCAAGGCAGGAGGTGTGGAGGGAAACAGTCTGTGTCAGTTTGAGACCTTTTTTTTGTTTGTTTGTTTTCAGTTTTTTTCAGTGAAATGAAACCCACAAAACTTTCATTTTGAATCAATCTGAAATGTCCGGTTAGGTCCAAAATGAAACGCTCTGTTGTGATTTGGGGTTCTTTAACTCTGGCTTGTCCTTTTCCCTCCTAATTTTCTAATGTGAGAAAAAAACCAAACCATTCAAAGTGAGAAAGTTTCTTTTCAAAAACATTGAAGTGATATGCTTCATCATTCCCAAAACAAGGCCTTTCATTGTAAGTGTCCTGAAATGCAATATCTTGAATTCTATTTTACATTTCCCTCCTAGCACAACCTTCTGCCCCTCACTCTCTTTGCTTCACTGGCAACCATTTGCCAAATTCATCTGCTCTTCAGTTAGACCTCTTTAAAACTCAATTTCTCAGCAAATTTATTATCTGTCAAATCTCTAATCTGTTTTCTTGAATGAATACACCATTTTGTTACTAAAGAACTGAAGTACAAAGTGACACGTCCCAGATTGTTGGGAAAATATGTGGGGGTTCCCCTGAGACCTGTTTCTCTATCCTACCTTCCCTTAAGCCCCTCTTCCCTGAAACACCAATGCCTCAGTGAGCGATGTGTAATACAAAATAGCTGTCATGTAAGGGGGCTGCATGAGGACGTGATGCTCCAGTTGTGAGAGGATATCAAGTGAATTATTTTTATTTTGAGAAGCTACTCAAATAAATGATGTCCACTGCACAGCAGAGATCAGCTCTGTAGGTCAGTTTGGCCACTGGACACAGCTGAGTTCCAGGGAAGTTTTGGGATGTGAGAGATGAAGAAGATCCTTTCAGCTTTACTGTTAATGAGTGGTTTTGAGGTTTCTATATTGGCTGAGGTTAGAGAAAGCTCCAGGAATGTGTTTTGGCCTGTGCGTATGAGAGACCAACTCCGAGCAGGCTCAGATAAGCAGAAGCATGGCAGCACTAGGTTATGTTTTCTCTGTGCACTTTGGGATGCTCAAAGAAGCTGATGGGATAACAAAGCCTCAGTGGAATTTATTCTTGCAGTAGGAGCAGGTCTTTTTGGAAGCCAATCCAGAGCAGCTTGGTTTAATCTTGTAGGTTGCTCTAAACCTTTGCACTGTACCTTTTGTAGGTGTGGGGAAGCATACAGACTGTCTCTGTTCAGGATGCTGCCTCAGTTGCTCTTTGGCCATCTGCTAGCTCTGAAGTTTGTCAGTAGCAGCTGGGCAGTTACCATCTTCTGTCAGTGTCATTGCTATGAGTCTTTCACCTGTAATGGGGGTTTTGTATCACCTTGTTTTCTAAAGAAGAGCCTGGATTTAACACCAGGGCAATCTGAGGAGCCACTGCAAGCAAGGATGGACAGATGAGCTGTTCTGACTCTGGTTAAAACTATGTCTGAGCTTGAAGTAATAAAGGGAAGTGGTTTTTGGCCAGAGGGAAAAATCCATCTTTTCAAGGGAAGAAGATGAATTTAGAATGCTTGTAACTGTAAGAAACAGGGACATGGGCTGACTTCTCTTCAGTGGATTTCAAATGCAGAACAAATTGCTTTATGCCAACAGTAGCTGGGGGTTCCTGTAGGTCAGGCTGGGGCAGATCCTCAGTGTGAGTGAAATAGCAGCTCCTGCTGCCAGCTGGTGAGCCTGCACCAGCTCAGGAGGTGGTTCAGGGTGCATAAGTGGTGGTTACGCCAGCACTCATGAAAGAGGGCTTTCCACCTCCATGGAGATGTGGAGCAGTGTGAAGAGTGTTATTGCTGCTGAGACACTGCAAGCAATCTCGATTCTGGGAGTGTTTTGAACTTCCAGGTATTGAGGTGGAGAGGGAGAGAATCAGAAATGGAAAGAGATTAATTCTTGAAGCCTGTCTGCATTTTTTTGCATAAATTGTGCTCTGCATCCAGACATGTAAGGCACCAGCTACAAAAATTCCAGCTTCTGCTGTAGGCAGAGCCGAGGATAAATATATATGGATGAATAAACAAGGCAAGTAATCCAATCTCATTGCAACTATTCAGTTCCTGCACTGTTGCTCTAGGCAACCAGCTTGAGTGGGGATATTGTCTATAACCTTAAAAACTGATTATAGGCTACTTCACTGCCTCATACTGTCTTAAAGAGGATTAGAAGAGAGTGTAAAGCTGGCTTAGGCACTATGTTAACAAAGCCTCAAAGGCATCTGCAGATTTCCTTGTTCACGAAGTGATTAACTTATTTAGTAACTGTGAAAAACCGGGAGCGTTGGGGGCCAGGCTGGCAGTAATGAGGAGCTGTGATTCGGCGGTGGGGAGGCTGGCTGGGGGCTGGGGGCTGTGCCACGGGAGGAAGCACGAACCAGCACCCGCTTCCCCCGCCAGCCCTTTCAGAGCTAAAGGGTAGGAACGGAGTGAAACCCCCACCCTGATCCTGAGCCCAAGTGTGCTGCCCGGGGGCAAACACGAAGCAGGCAAAGGGAGGGGCCAGGTGAGTGTGAGCGAGAGGTGAGCCAACCCTGGGTTTGGTTCCTGCCAGTCTGATAGCAAATGCTTTTCTTTGATGGTAACAGGCCAGCAGGCCCATCAGAGAGGCTTGCGATGGACCCTTGTCTTAGGTGATGCTAACGAGGAGGCGGCACCTAGGATTCACAAGCCCCCCTGCTGTCCTGGTGCCCAGGCAGCTCCATGTTTCGCCTGGTGCTGGGATACCACCAGCAGGTTTGAACTGGGGCACTGCTTCCTAATGGGGAAATCCCAGGAAGCTGTGGCAGGAGCTGGCGTTCTCCAGCTGTGTGTTTGGGTAAAGACTCATCTGTTTTCCCTCTGCTCTCAAACTTACAAGTGTGTAAAGTGAGAAAAACATGAGAATACTGCCTTCGGAAGAGAATCTGACACTCTGAAGAAGTAATGTAAGAACAGTTTCAAACCAAGAATTATTTAAAAAGAGGGAATTAAATGCTTCATATTGAATCAATAGGGGAAGGTGCATGAGGCCTGTTAATAATCCACCTGCTTTCTGCTAGTGAATGGAGACAGATTTTGATCTCAGAAGAGTGGAGCAGCACTTTGTGTCTTCCATCTCCACTTGCTTTCCTGTGATTGCTTCAGCCTCAGATGAAGGATGGGATTTTCAAAGTCACACAGCCTTGACCTGTTTGCTTTGTCACCAAATTCAACTCAAACCTTGAAAATTCTGCCTGCCTTTCTATTTCTGTCTTTCCCAGAAGAGGGGAATTCACGAGTGAATGGAAAGGCAGCACGTTAAGGAAAACAATTAGAGACCTTTGTGTTCTTCCCCACTTAGCTCCTCCCAGGAAAACAGGTGCTTTCAGATGCTGCTCTGGTGTTAACAGCTCTCCTCAATCTGTCATTGTAGCTGTGTGGTTTCATTGAGCATCTTCAGAAGAAACCGAAGTAGTATCTTATGGATGAAGAATCTCCATTTTAACCTCTACAGATGTCAATTGTTCTAAACCTGTATGCAATACTTAGCATCAGGGGTTACTTACCAATTATTAACACCATCCCTTGCTACACTTGGAAATACATTCTCAATAAATATTGGCTGAAAACAGTTTAAGTATTTAGTAGTTGTTTCAGTTGGATCTGGTTTCTCCCCCTTCTCTCCTTTTTCTTGAACCACTGTGCATAAACAGTTTTCCCATAATGATATAATTTTTTCCACTTCCCAGCAGACCAGAAATGATTAATATGTTTAGTGGCTCCCAGAGCGTGGCATGAATTCATCTGGATTAGCTGATCCTCATTTTTAAAAAACCTGCAGTAGGCAAGGGATCAGATTTTTCTATCTTTGTTCATAGGACCTGTAGGTATGTGCAGCAAACACTACACCTGCTCGTTTCACATGTGTCTGGGCAATGTCAAAAGACATTTACTATTTTGGTTTGGTATGAGAGGTGACTTGGCCAAAAGGGATCTCATAGTTTACGAACTGCTTCATGACCGAAGTCATGTGCCTTAAGCTAATTTGCTTAGGATACTGCTGGCATCCAGCACCAGTGGGTACCAGCATGGGAGCTGGTGGGAGGAGTGCTTACATCGGGTAAGGTCCTCCAAATGTTGCCTGAAAAAGTGGCTTCACACAGCCCACTTCAGCCCACTACCAGTGTCCATTTAGATGGAAACTCTTGTGGGTGTGTGGAGACTTTGCCAAGGGGAGAAATGTGACTGGGGGTTAGGTATCCCAAAAATGCACTGCAATTTCATTCCCCACGTGCCTAGCGGGGTGTACTTCCTGCTAAGACCTATACCAGAGGCTGAATTAGATGCTGCCAGGGAGAAAGTTTCTCTGAACGTGCCATGGTGTCTCTCACATGGGCAGATGTCTCCTGAAGAGCCATAGCTCCTTACTCCAGGGCTGCTCAGCAGAGTGAAAAAGCAGCAGCCTTTATGTGTTTCATTATGAGACTCCTGGAATAACACTTTAGGTCTGGTTCAAGGCCACATTTTTAATGAATGAGTAATCTTTTCTCTTCCTCTGTTTCTAAACTATTAGATTCTCAAAACATGAAATTTCTTTCATTCAGGGAAATTATTTACCCTCCAGCCAGAGGGCTGACAGGCAGATCCAGAGTAGGAGGCTGACAGGTTGAATATGTCACCAGCTGCTTGGGCAGGCAGGGAGATCCTGCTCCTTCTCTTCAAGAAAAACAGACGAGCTCTCTCCACCTGCAAAGAGAATAACAATATGAATCATTTCATCCCTTCCTCCTAGGAGTCATTTGCGTTGAGTTTTAAAGCCATTCTACGTCTGAAACTCAACCACATAACCATGCTCTCCTTCAGCTGCAGAGAGAGGAGCAGAGGGGGAACTGGGTGCCTTCCACAGCAGCCAGCCCATTCCCATGGTCCAGCCAGGCTGCAGCAGCTGTGGGGGGAGGCAGGAGTGGGGGAATATTAAAGCTATCAAGCTGGGTCTTGGCTGAGTTCCTCTTTGGGGATAAGCTGACGCTCCTCCTGGTACACCCATCAATCTGTGCATAGTGCAGCATGTGGGAAGTGGTTAAACAGGATAAACCCACTGACTAGCAGGGAATGAATGAGAGTGTTTGGCACAAATATCATTGTACGTCATCGAGAGTAGTGGCTGTGACACCTCTCTGGCTTTCAGCTGTTTGTGATGGTCTCCTGGTTCCACCTTCAGGGAGGGGCTGTGTATTGCCTTGGGTTGAGAGCTTCCACCTCAGACCTAGAGGTGGTCTTTCAGCAGAAGTCATGCGAGCTTTTTCTCACTGAAATAGCTGAACAAAGCAGTGCTGTATGAAAAACAGCCTTTCTGTGGAAAAAAAGTTGTGTAAATTGCTTGTGTGACTTACAGAAGTGCTTAGTTCATTTATATGGGCTGTAAAATGTGTTCGCAGTAACATTAGCCTGAAAGACTGCTGTGCAAAACCTCTCTTATGAACTCACTGCAGAGTGAATCCTCATATTTTCCTTGAGTGTTCCATGGTAAATAGCTGCCATAGGAATATTTAGCTGGCATGTTTTCTTTTAGCCATACTTTCTCCTCTTCCATATGCTCTGCCTATTCAGTATTCCTTGAAAACTTTCTATTTGCTCACCTGTAAGCTGTAGCAGCTTCCCAAGGAAATAAGTTATTTCAGTTGCTGGGGTGTACTTTGTGGTTGCATTAACATTGAGGGCCAGGATCTTCAGGCTGGGAGAGTGGCCCATGATCTGTGAGCAGGTCGAAGAATCTACTTTTATGCCCC
>NW_008611471.1:44586-72809 GCF_000691845.1 Merops nubicus
GAGGCCTGGATTTTTTCCTAGCTATAATAGACATTTTACATGGCACTGGGCAAGTCATTCCATTTCTCTTTACAACATTTCTCCCCTCTGCAGTGTGCATTACAATCTCTACCTATTTTTGTCAGCTAAGAGCAAATTTTTTAGGACAGAAGATTTCTTCCTGTGTTTATGTGGTTGTGTCATAATTAGGGTCTCTGGGTGTTGCCTTAATTCCCACTATAACATCACCAAATTATACTTTAATGCATTACACATCATGGATATTAAATGCTCAGCTCAGTTTCAGTGCAAAATAAAAGGCTCAAACGATGGTAACTTAAACTGGCAATAAAATAGCCAGCATTATGCTTGTAAATACTTAATTTGCAAATGTTTAAAGAATTAGGCACCTGCTATAAATTCTTGTCATGGGCTTTGCACCCTGTTGGCAATCGGTGAGCTACATCTCACTTCATTATGTGGGAATGTGTAATTTTCCAAAAGCATAAACGTGGCCTCCAAGGGCACACACGTTAATAGCGTTCGAATGAACCAATTTGCTTCCTACCCAATGTGTTTATTTCCAGCTCTTCGTTGCGAGTGCCAGTGGAAAGGTTAATGGCTCACAGTTCCCTGTCAAACCATGCACTGATTTAACCTCCAAGCTGTGTGGATTTTTCATTGTCTTTGGCCTTTAGCATGCTGGAAGCCAGCAGCTGCATCCTTGTGTGCTGGCTGGGATGTGAAAGGGTCTTCTTTAAATTATTGCATGTGTCCAGGTTTAAATGGGATCCCTGTTTCTCTCTTACTTTTTGTGGCCCTGATTCATTGGGTACATGATGCTCGTGCTTGCTTCAGCAGTCATTATACCATTCTAAACACACTGATAGTCACCAGGGCAGCTGGGTCTGGTCACCTGCCAAAAGTCAAGCAATTCTTAGGCGAATCTATGCACAGCATTCCCAAAATTGGTGGAAATACCTGGGTGGGAGTGAAACATGTACAGCCTGAAAGGTAGTATAGTCTAATGAGCAGGATGAAATCTTAGGTGGGGCAAGGTAGGTGCTTTCAGTGATATCAGAACCACTGTGCAGCACATTTAGTTAAGGTTGCACTGAAGCTTGCAAAGTTTTGAGGTTAACCAGGTTCAGTTTTGATGAACTGGGGGGGAAACTTTGTGTTTAAAAACCAAATCATATGCTAGATTTTGTTCAATTCTGATGAAAAATCAAATCTTTTTTTCCACTAAGATATGGTGGAAAGATAGATCTTTGGTAAACACAGAACTCTTCCGAATTTTGAGAAAGGAAACCACAGTCAAAATCACCATCAAACAAGACTTCTTCTGGGGTTGAACAAAAAATTGCCAGTGTCCTGAATTGTTGAGGAAGAAGCCACCTACAAGCCACTGTGAGGACTGCCAGTACAAGCATACTGAGCTCAGCCCTCACACTGAACGCTGGGGCATTGCTTCTGCTGCCAGCAGCTGGTAAATGAGGCACCAGTTGCACGTGTGAAGAACCGTTCCTGAGCGAGCTGTGCCTCGTCAATGTTTATGTGTGCAGATGTCCAAGATGTCTAACTGAGGACATACATTTAAACAGGGTAGAAGCTATCCTGATGCTCAGAGGTGTCAGACCCAAGCTCTACTGAAATTAATATTCAGCCTCTCCAAAAATGAAGATGTTTCCTTAGGTGCCTAGACAAGACTGTGAGTGTGACATTTTCAAGGCAGCTCTGGTGAATTAGGAGCAGAGGTATGCACAACAATTATGCACCTCCTCAGGTATCCAGATCTGAATACTGCAGCCCAATTAGATATGCTCCAATTATTACTATTGTTTGCTACTTAACAGCTGTCACTGAAGGCTCAGGACAGCTTTGTGCTAGGTGCTATAAATACATATAAGAAAAAAAAAAAAATAACCTGAAGGCACTTAAAATCTCTGCCTGAGAGACAATAAATAAATGCAACTGTCTGGGAAGCCAGAGGTAGTGGGAAGATAGCTGTGAAACATTTGATCAAGTCTCAAAAGGATTCAGTGTTGTCTAAATCTGGACTCTGAGCTATTACAGCAAATAAGTAGCATTAAGTAGGCAGGAATGGCTGTCTCTGAGCAGAAGGAATATTTATTTCTAAGCTTGAGTAATAATTACAGTGATAAAGTCAATGAGTCAATAATTAGGTCACAATTACAGAGGTAGGATGGAAAGCCAAAGTCTAACCGCGCATGTTCCCTCTTCCTCCACTAACCATCTCTCACTTTCTCTCCCTGCTGTCCACTTGGTGTGTTAGTTTGGAATTTGAATGAAAATTTAAGTGTATCTAAATGTAGCCTTGCCCCTGGGAGAGGGAGTGGATATGTCATCAGGGATCTGTCAGAGTCAATAACGTTCCCCTGCAGCCCTGAGCTGTGCCTCAAGATCTAACATTTCTCTCGGAATTATCAGCTAATGCTCTGACAAATTGCCTGTGATTTTCTTTTTTTCTCCCCGCGTGGATGTGCCTGGTCTGCAGATGAGGTGAACACGGCCTGGCCCTGCTCTGTCCCACTGGCTGACAATTCCTGCCCAGCCATGGAAGCAGGGGGGTGTCGGGGTGGCAGCCAGCCCAGCTCCCCACGCCGGCTGCGGGTGCTCTCGGCTTTAGGGCTCTTAGAGCTGCAAGGATGGAGTTGGAAGTTCAGGACCTAATAGAGAGTTTGTGTAGCAGGGCTGCAAATGAGGTTTTGCTCTAACTGAACAGCTGGGGAAACAAAACAGGGTGGGTGTTGGTATAAGCTGTGTTGCTAAAATGGGTGGCAGTGCTGGATATTTTTTCTTGCAGAAGGAAAAGGTATTTGGTGGCTTAGTCCTCAGACACAGAGGATGTGAAAACTACCAGGTCATTTTGCACTTGTTAAATGAAGTTGCCTTTGAGAGGAAAAACTTTATGGCAGATGCTGCTGAAAGGCACCCAAGGGGCTTGTTTCTCTGGCCATAAGATTCAAACACCTCTCGAACTAAGAAAGCGGTCACCGTCGCCTGCTTCTTCTCAGGCTGCCAGATCCAAAGCATCTGCTTGTGTACTTGCTGTAGAAGTGATTTTCCTTGAAGCATGAGCTGGTTTTTAAACACTGTGGGCGTAGTGACAGTCTGCAATTCTGATCATGAAATAAGATCATGAACAAGGGAGAGGTAGGAGAAATTCTCATCTGAGCTGTCGTTGTCAAGATTTACATTAGCTGTTGCAAGTCTCTTCTCCGCAGGTCAGGTGGATGTTCTCTCCCTCACTGGCCTCTTCCCGATTCCTCTGCTCATATGCAAATCTCTGGCAGTGTAACACCCTCTGCTGCTGCTGCAGCTCCTACCTGAACAACCCCCCAGCCCCCTGCAAAGGCCTTCCCAGTGCATTTTAATTTCCAGCTAGAAACATGCTTTGCCCAGCCCTTCCCCTAGCTGGTTGCTAATGGATATGATAGTATTATTGGCTCTTCTCCGAAATATTTGGGAATTTCAGCACACTGCAATCTTCCCTTAGGCTTAGAGTTCTGGTTTCCCAAACCCATTTGTCATCAGTAGGATTTGGGTGCCAAATTCCATTAGGCTTCCTTTGGAAATTCCAGTATTTCACAGAACTGTGGATTAATAAGAACAATTTAGGATACATGACATTTTCTCCTCCCTTCTCTAGGGCACATCTGAAGGAAAGTAAAACCTCTGAGAAGACAAGAGTCGTGGGACTGGAGACACACATGCCGTAAAGACACCAAGGCGCTTGATGGATGAGTGGTGGCACTAGCTAGAAATACTCCTGTATAGTTCTGGAAAGCCAAATGACTACAAGGTAGAGATATTTATTATCTTTCTCAGACATCCATATAAACATGCACAGCAGCCAGTAATAGAAATGCAGTTCTGGACTCTTTCTGAGCAATCTCAGGCTCGGCACGCTGCTTTTTTATTACACGCAAAGATTTAAAGAGGGGGGATTGAAGAGGAAGGAGAGACAAAGGGCTTTGCAATTTATAGTAGCACACTTAAAAGAATTATTAGTCATAAGTAATTAAACCAATGATACTTGTTATCAGTGTTTGGTACTGGATACATGATATACATAAATGAAATTATTAAAATGGAAATTGGTTGTAGAAATTACCATTTCTTATTAAAAAGTATTTGTTCACCTGGAATTCTTAACGGGCTGTATGTAGCATTTGAGCTGCCCAGGATGCAATCCCTTTCGTGTTCACCTAGCAGTAGATGTGCAGAGGGCACATAGATAAAATCTTTAAAGTCTGGGAAGATAGATTGCATTTTCGATGGGCTGGAGATTTGGTAGTTAATAGGTACAGCAAAGGCCACCTGAACAGAGGAAGGGAAATGAATGGGTCATTCATTTCAAGAGTCCCTGCGTGGGGCCAAGGTTTGTCTCCAAATAGAAATAGTGTAGGGCTTGGGCTTGAGCCTTTTATGTTTCTATAAGGCAGCTGTGTCCTTCCTGAACCCCATCTGCTGGGAACCTCACCCAGAGGCAAACCTTTGGTCAGCCCTACAATGGGTCACTGTGGTGGGAGTGAAGGTTTCTAGAGAAAGCTCTGAGCCAGTTTGGTTTGGTTTGAAGAAAATTTTGCCTTTTGCTTGTCTGGATGTTCAATCATCCCTGATCTAGAGGTGGGCAGAGGTGCTGGAATGAGGATGGGAACTGCCAGTTTTGGTAAACAGTGGTGTTACTGACCCATTCCCTGAATCCAAGGGTAGAACAAGAGGGTTAATACAGGGGCCAGTACCCAGGCTTTGTGTAGAGAAGCCTTGAGAAAACTGAGTCATGAACACATAAATCTTTTCTTGATTCTGCTGCCTCCTTTCACACTAAGTTAGTATAGGCAGAAACGCAATAAAGAATTTGCCAAGTGCGATACATTAAGGTTATTTCTCTCACCATTAAAGTTTCATGTAAAAGTTCTGCAGACAGGTCTTGGTTCTATTTATAGGTATCTTTCTTGCCTTCATGGTATTATTAAACTCTTTTGTTATAGAAAGCTAGTCTGAAAATGAGCTGACTTGGTAAATAAAACATAACGCTTGCTTTTGCTCGCGTACTTATCTCCACAGAGCAATATACTGAAGAATATTTTCCCCATACGTTTTTGTCAGCGTGTTATTGCATATACCTATTTAAGCAGTAAACCAGTTTGAGTACATTCCCAGAGCGTTTGCTTTTCCTGTTGATTTGAGGTGGAGATTATGGAAGTCATGCGCAGGCAGTGCTGGGTAATTCCTGACCCTGAAGTCCAGGAGGGATGTGCAGGGGAGAAGGGCATTGTGTTCCCTAGATAGTCTTAGCACAAATATATGCTTGGTTTCTTGTGCTTTTGAGGTGCCTCATGGCAGGTGCTTTGAGAAGTTTCTTGCATTCTGGTTCTGGCCGTGGGGTGTTTGAGACAATGCAGAGGTGTTTCCCACCCCAGAGGAGAAGACTGACTGGGTTCCATCCCCTGACACTGAATCTGCTTCCTGAGGAGCAGCTGGGTGGGAGACCTGTTGGGGACAGAGGATGGGTTTGGGGTTTGTTTTGGACATGTGGACCATGCAGAGCTGGCACTAAAAGCATGAGTCCTTTGGGATGGACTAAGAAGAGGAAGCGAAAGCAAATTTTGAAGGGGGTAGATCACTTTAGGGGTGCATCTCTAATTATGCTTTGTAGTCTCCTCAAAGACTGAAGTTATTCCTGCCCTTCTCTCTGCCTGAAGCTTTGCCAAGCAAAGTGTATCATTGCTTCAACCATTTCAACATTTAAAACGTTGCTGATATATTTTCTTTGGAAAGCTGTTAATGCAATTAGTTCAAAGAAAAGTTTTCCCTTTTATTAAAAAATGAAACAAGACAATGAACTTGCAAATCTAGAACCATCATTGGCCCTACACTGCACCATAGCTCCCCGAAGGTGTAACCAGGGCAGCTATGGAGAATACCTTATAAAAGTAAAAAAATCCATACACAGAAAATCCCAACAATTGTAAGTACATGAGACCCTAATTTTCTGTACTCCTCTGAAAGTTCTTCCACAAATATGCATGAAGATGTATCTTTAGTCAAGTCTGTAGCCCATATAAGACAGATTTTTATCTGCTCATCCAGCTTTTTAGACCAGGAAAATGTTTTGGATGCTTTTGAAGTAAGAAACCAATAAGAGTTTTTGATATTTTCCCATGTTTATAATACACATTTAGTAGCTCTCTCTAAGATGTTTGCAAACAAAATTCTTACTCTGTTTGCTTAGTAAGCTCTTTCCTTATCTGACAAAGAGTGGATAATCTACTCCTGTGTCTCTGGCTTAGCAGCTTCAGGAAGCCTGATGGAGTAGGTTGCCCCTGGAGTTACTGTAGATAAGGTATCTTATCTCCCAGAGGATACAAGCAGCCTGAGTTCAGGGCATACTCAGCTGGGGGTTAGGGTGGGAGCTGGGCAGGAATGGCTTTTCTCTGCAGGTTGCTTGCTTTTGTTTTGTTTTGTTTTTTAAATTTTTGTAACTTGCGTCTGTTCAGTTCCTTAACCCAGTGTTTTTTTAGGGATGAGACATGAATTTACACAGATCCCTCCTACATTGTCAATTTTGGCAAAGCTAAAACTCAGAATTGGTATTCTTTGGTTTCTCTTCTGTCTAAGACTACATCTGAACTTGCTTACAATGATCATAGAATATAATCCCCCATGGCTTTTCTGGGTTTTATACCTAAATTCAGGGAATTCAAAAGCAAAGGTTCATATGCCTGTCTTGACCAGATTTTTTTAATGTCCTGCTACTATGTATGGGGCTCAAATATGGGAGAATCAAGGGCTCTTCCTGCAATTTAAACTCCCATCTGAGGAGCTTTGCCAGCCTAGGAGAATAACAGTTCATGAGAAGAAGGCTGTTGTCCAGCTTTGGTGCTTTGCTCCAGATAATCAACGAGTGCTTTAACTAATTCCAGCCCTTTAAATAGCTTAAACCAAGGAACCTTCTTTTGAAATTAATATTCCTCAGTTCACATCCAACAAATGTGTGGATTTTATGATATTTTTACATTCATACCTTCCAAAAGTTCTTGTAAAGGGAATTCCTGGTATCTCAACCTCTCTGTAACCAGGGAGAATTGTCCTTTACTAAACCACAGTAGAATGAAAAACCAGTCTGCTGGAGATTAAACCCTCTACTGTTTTGTGTGAAGTCAACACAGATTAATCACCTTTTAGCTCAGCTGGAAAGATATCCATGAATTCTGTTCCTAGCTTAGTGCAGAGGGCTACACCTGTTTTTGAGAGACACAGAGGAAAACTCTTCTAGGTGGCTCAGTTACAAGTCAAGCAAGTTATTTTCAGTGCTGTCTCATAAAGAACAGAGATAAGAGCTAAAGAAAATGAAATCAAGTGGGGATGGAAAATAAGCTTATGTTGGCTGTAAGTTTGTCCATGTAACTGTTTTTCAGAGGTGGATACATCTGTGTGATTTCCCTGTGCATTTGGTGGCCAGCAGTCTGGGAAGTCATGGCAAGTGAGCCTCCTTTAGCTAGCCCATATTTTATAAAATGCCCTGGTTGATGCAGTACTTCTCAGTACCTGTGCACAGTGTTAGGATGGAAGTGAACCATGGATGCTCCAACACCAAACAGAGTGGAAAACACAGAGGAACCAGTGTGGTGCACGTGGGTTGTGGTGGCCCAAAGGGTAGGTGCTGAGATTCCCCCAGTGCCTCAGCCAAATGCCAGCCCACTGTGTTTTGCTGTGGCAGCATGGTCTGTGGTTATATGTATGGAGAATTCCTGCTGACTCCAGCCAGATCTGTCTGGAAAGGACACTTGGCAGTGTAAATCCTTATGGATGTGAAGTGCAACGTGTTAGTACATGGAAGGCAGGAACAGGGACACAGCTGGAGCATTGAACTCTATTTTACTTCTTGGCTAGTGCATCAGTGCCATCATCAGGGTGGATGAAAAACAGAAGTTCCACATGACTAACTCTGTTGGTATCTGCACTGGAACAAAACTGCAATAGTGTTCCTGAGGCGACATGAAGTGTGCCTTTCAAAATAACCACACAGCTGGCAAGTCAGAGGGTTGGCTGGCAGTGTGAGAGGCTTTGTTTGGACACTTGCACTGGGTACTAGCTGCTGGTCTGCGGGGTTGGACCTGGGAAATGGCTATGCCTTTTTTCAAAGCTTTAGTGAAGTAATTGTTCTGTGTAGAAATGGCATTTTCTCAGTGGAAGGAAAGTGTTTGATGTGCTCTAGTATGGCACCAGGAAGATCTAAAGGAAGTAACTAACTGGCTTACCTGGAAGTATTTCTGGATTTGCAGCTTTTCACAGTCCCCTGTACTTGATGGGTTGAAGCAAGAACCAAAGAACAACTTGCTCTGTTCTGAAAGAGCTCAATTACTACAGGGAGTGCACTTCCAAATATGGGTAGAGCTAAAGTTACAACCATTTGGGTTATAAAAAGAGCCTGCAACAGCATCTCATCTAAAGCAGATCTTGAAAGATCAATCAGTGATTGTCCCTATCATCAGCACTAACATCGTCTCACTCCGAGTTGCTTTGATGGCAGAAGGAAGCCTGACACAAGAGCCACAGATCTGAATTCAAAAGGAGGAATCAAGAAGTTATTTTTAGCTTGTTTTTTACCCTCGGTCTGAGCTATGGATGTGTTTGTTAGAAACCTGTTCCCAGCTTCCTTGGTGGTAACTCAAAACTCCCATTGCCTTGATGTTCTGTCCATGCTTCTTGCTACAAATTAACCTCTGTAAGGTTTATCAAGCAGGTATTTTTAACTGAGAAGGTTAAAACAACTACAAAACAGACCCATGAGGGATACTTTGGCTGTCTGCCCACATCTGCCCAGTTTGCCTGTCTGAAAGGATGTCCCTCCCAAGCCACCTGCTGCTTTCTTTCCCTGAGTATCACTGCAGTACCCACCACCTGCTGACACCCATCAGGAGCAGCCCTTTGGAGGGAAAGCCCTGCCAGGCTTTCCCACACAGGGTGCCAGGGCCCCTGGCTCAGCTGGTAACAAGCCGTATGGGGCTGCCAGCACCACTCCCCATTTCCTTAGGGGGTCCTAAAAGAGAAAAAGTTAATATATAACCACAAGCACAGAAAAGTTACTGAATGCCTCGGCTCGTTGTTTATACATTTAGATACTGTGATTAAATTACATACATAATGCATAGTGTTTGTAATACATTATTAATAATAATAATACTGTCTTATGTTATTCGGCTACAAAAGGCATGCTCGGAGTGATGGTTCATTGGTCTATTCACACACAATTTTCATACATCTCCAAAGATTACCATTTTAACAGCTTTCTGTATGGATACTGCCAGGCAGTTACATTTAACAGTGCATAAATCTAATTCCCTCCGCACTCAATTTTCTCAGGCAGCAGAATCAATTTGAATCTGTCAGGATTTTATTCTAAAGTCTATTAATGCCTCCTGCCTTTTTCTGTATTTCCCCCCCTCCCCCTTGTCTCTCTTTTAACAATCTCGCTCTTTCATGAATCCATTCAGCTGCAGAAAAAGATGCCCCACTGATACAAACACTCTTTTATCTCTTTACAACAGAAACCTAATTAGGTGTGAAGGAGACACGAGGAAGGTCACAATTAGCCCTCCAGCAATAAAGGTTAACAGTTGTGAAATCCTATAATAATGCTGTTGAACTTTGTTATTATCAATAATGATGGCCTTTGACAAGGTCAGGTTCATTATTCTTAACAGCTATCACTGAGGCTCTTAACATCCCCACCTCAGCATCGGAGCTCTGCAGCACCTTCCCCACTCTTCCCTTCCCCTGCCTGCTCATGCCTGTGTGCTGGCTCCAAGCATGGGACTTGCTCACACCTCATCCAGAAGTTCCACCCATTGGGTGGGTTTCAGGACAGGCTTTAGTATGTTTTTGTACCATGCTTCTGCTGAAGGATCACTCGCCGTGCCTTTCAGTTGCTGTTTCAAAAAATGTGTGTGGGTTTTCTTCTCCATGCTTCAGTGAAATTATTCTGCCCAATTAAGAACTTAAATGGTGATGGTAACAAGCAAGTAATAGGAAACGTATCCCTGTGACATCCATCTTTGGAACAGAGTGGAAACAATTCCACACACTTTGCCATTAAAAGCCAATGGATCTCTGACATCTTCAGAAGGCTTCTGGGAAACTGGCAGGGCTTGGTACCTGTTGTCTCTGCACCAGCCCTTAAATCTATAGAAACCAATGGATTGTAAGCCAAACATTTCAAATTATCTCTGTGGGGTCGTTTTTATGCCTGTTGAAGAAGGTTTCCCAGCAACTTGGATCCACCAGAGATGTTAATCTCTCTATTTCTTTGTTGTAAGGCTCTTGATGAAGCAAGATCACATCCCTGACTGCTAAACCTGTAAGTTAGCTCTCAAGTTTCTTTTAGTCTGAAAATACAGTTGTACAGTCCGATCTGTGCCTTGCCAGATCATCTTGTCTGAGTCAAGTGTGGGCATGTGATTTAATTTCCTTTTCAAGGGGCTTTAATGCCAACTTTACTCTTCCATGCCTGCAAGCTTCAGTTTGGATGATCCCTCATGTAGTGGAAAGTAGCCCAGTACAAAGTGACTGAGCAGAGTGAGTAGTCCTTTGAGCCATTGGATAACATTTTTTTGGGTCTGTTATGCTAGATTTCCAGGACATCTGGCCTGAGCTATTAGAAAATTCCAAAGTTGTAATTTGCTACTGTTTTGCTATGTTTGCTTGATTCTGAGATATATGCTAAAAAAATCCCAGCGCTTCCTTTTGGTGCCTTGAGCACGCCTTCACTCTTTCATCTGCTCACTCTTGGGTTTTTTAAGGGTCAAGAATTATAGCTAACCCTCATTTTTTAGTTCACCTGGAATTTGGACAATTACTCAGTGATTTGTGGTTGGGAAACTCTTGACCTAGGTTACTTCTAGTCTCAGTGGAGAGAGAGAGAGAGAGAGGCAGAGAGAGGGGTAATTCAGATCTTAGATAGGCTGAACAGTCCTTGGAAGGTGTCTCTCTCTTCTCCTTTCCTTGAGAGAGTACTGGAGGATTACACTTCTAACTTTGACACCTCAGGAAAGCTTATTTTATAGAAAATAAAGCCACAAAATATGAATTAAGAGTAGAGGGCCAGAAATACCAAATATTTGATGTACATATTAAAAAAAAAAAATTTAGTTATTTCACTTTTGCCACTCCTCAGGGTAGTTTCTTATCTTCTCAAGTAAGATAGCTTTGTGGCATGATAGGCAGCAGTCATTGCCTCTTGTCAGTTCTCCAGATAATGCTGCATTTGGACTTTTACTGACATTAAGCTGTACACCATTTGTTATTAAAAACACCTGTAATTTTCAAAATATTTGTCTGACTGGTTTGCTGGAAATATAGCAATAAACCAGGATATTCTCGAGATTATTTATGCCTTTTAGAGAGGACTGGGTGCTTGCACAGAGAGCTGTACAGTCTCAAAAGCTTGTGTGAGCAGCAAGCACAAGTACAGAAGCGTAGCAGCGTCTGTGCTGCCCTCAAACTCCAGGGTTCACGTGGTGCTTGACAAGACAAAACGTGTGCTGTGAGTAGTCCTTAATTCATGGTTCAAGGCTGAAGTTCAGACCACATTTCCAGAGTGCAGACACAGATCACTGGACACCTTAAAGATGTTCTTCCCGTTATCCTGCTTCATTGACTCCCTACTTCCAAGTGCACCAAACAGTCAGAAGCCCATTTGAAGCCAGTGAGCTTGTGCCTCTCTACTGATGTTCACAGAATTCTCCTGATTTACACCAGCTCGTGGTCTGGCTGAATAAACACTACAGAACTGACTGAAAGTGCCTGAATGTGCCCAGAGTGGGAATAGGGATATTAGAGGCCCAAGTTGCTGAATATCTAAACCAGATGCCAACAACTGTCCCATTATTAAGTTAATAAAAGGAATTAACAATCTGTCAGGAAAAAAATGTTTACAATTTGATATGCTAAGTTGAAATCACATCAGTCATGTTGGTTGGGTGTAAAATTTGGTAACATGGTCCCTGATACTTTTAACCTCCAGTTCTGAGAACAGCAGAATATTGCACCCCAAGCCCATGAAGTGACAAGAATCCTCCTGCCTGGACCACTGACCAGATATCCCTGCCAGATGTATCCTACACTTGACTGCACTCTCCTGCATCCCTCTCTCTGACAGAGTACACAATATGCAAAGATCTGCAGAAAGGACATGCTATGGCAGAAAATGTGACTTTTATTTGTGAAGTGATTCAGCTATAGAAAGATGATTAAGCTGTTTAGTTTCCCAGGTGTCCTCATAGCACTCACTGGGCATTTATCTTGCTAATGTTTCTATTGCTATTACTATCCAGTTGGTAAGAACCTCTATTTGCATAAGGCAGCAGATTTTTCATTTATAGAGCCAAGGATGAGTCCTTGTAAATCAGCAAGAAGTTTATTGAATGATTGACGTTCTATGCCAATTTTATCAAAATATTGATTGGGAAAGTTCTTGTTTCCATTGTATCATATAGATATATTTAATTGCAGCTTTATCCACCAACTGCAATATGTTGCTTGCCAGACTAGAAAATGATATATTAGCCATCTGGGCAATGGGCCCAACTCTGGGCAAGATTAGTGCTTCAATTAGCTGTTGATAGCATTCCATTAGAATATTGGTTTCAAAGAGCACTAAACAAGAATGTTGTGCTTTGATTTTCAGATTTAATTACTTCCATCAGGGCTATAAATGAACTCATTAGTCTTAGTGATTCTAAAACCTAGAGACAATAGAATATTATTGCTATTGTTCTTATGGTCTGTGCAAACATCACTTTCAAAATGCTATTAGGAATGGCTATCAACCTTTCCTCTCTTCCTAATGTAGCTGACTGGCTGACCCTGAAGAGTAATTCTGGAGTGAGTGTGAGCTTAAGTTCATTACTGGGTCTGTGGTGGGGATCTGGGGCCTATTAGACAGTGGCAGCTTGATCTGGAGGGGGTCATTGCATACAGAGCGAGCTACTGAGGATTAAAATTATACCTTGGCAATACTTGGCTTCTCCTCTTCTCAAAGTATTTGTGTTGTTTCTTTTTCTTTCTTTTTTTCTCTTCCTCATAATTTGTTTTAAGGTTTGCCAGAGCTTCTGAGGATTCTTCAGTTGTTTTTTTTTTCTTAAATCACTGCATCAGGATTTTGTGACATTATCCACCTAATTCTGTGGAAGAGTATTCTTTTTTGTTTAATTTTTTTGTCTTTGCTTTTTCCCCTTGACCTAAGCAGGTGGTGCAGTGTTCTTCTGGTTCTCCTAGAATTAGCTTCTTCTTTGAACATTATTCTTGCTCTGTTGCCCCCAAAATAAAGAAAAAAAAATAAAAACAAAAAACAAAAGGGAAGGGGAATGCAGGTGCTGACAGTCCCTGCAGCCCTCCCACTGAACCCAGTGTTGCATTACCAGTAGTCCAGCAGCATATCACATTGGTTGTTAAAACCATAAATCTCACAGAGTTTTAACCTGAGGTGAACTTCATGTGATAAAAAGTCCATTTTTTTTTTCCACTGGTTTCTTTCCTCTGCAGAGGAAGGATGCTGTGTGTAAATAAAGGATATGATGCTTTGCATCACTGACATTTAGTAAATTCAGCTGTAATCAGTACAGTATGTCTTAGACATAATATTAATGTGGCTAAAACAGTAAATGCTATCATATTTAAAGTCTAACACCTGCTTTGTATTACCATCTGGGTAGTTATTTCATGTTTCCTTTTAATCAAATATTCTTTGATGAAATCCATAACTTGGTTGTAATTTTTAGCTCCCAACCCTGCATAAATCCCAGAGTATGATTCAAAAAGCCTTAAAGCTTCAGACATTAAATAAGTTTCTCCTAAATTTTGCTAGGCTGTTGTGATAATATTGGGAATATAGGGAAGTGGATAAAAATACTGACTCACTTGACATCACTCAGGATATTACCCTTGTTTTCCAGCAAGCAAGTCCTCTGCCGTTTGGAAGAACAATGTGACTCCATCCCTTCTAGGCTTCTGCTGGCCACACACCTCTTTCCCCTGAGCCTTTGCCCCTTTCACTCTGCCCTGCAGTTTGCTGGGAATCTGCAGCAGGGAATGGCAATTGTTCATACAATAAGGTTGTTGTTGTAGGCAATGTGAAGGAGAAGGGGAAAGCACGTGTGGCAAATGGCAGTGTCTCACTGCACGGGGCACAGGGAGGGGAGAGGGTGGGGAGGAGCAGCAGCCAGGCTGGGCACTGCGGCAGCCTCCTCCCTGGTCTCAGTCCCTTCCTCAGTTGTGTGCTGGCAGGAGATGTGAGCCAGCCCAGCGAGCAGGAAAGGGATCAGCCCTGCCTTGTCTGCTCGAGAGCAAAGCCCGTGGTGGAGTCACTTGGAGTTTGTGTACTTGGGTGGTTTGTTCTAAGAGCTTTCCATGCCATTCTCAGTAGCTCTGGAGCCATTCTCAAGTGTTTAAAAATAGAACGATGTCTCTTGCTCTGTCTCTCTCTCCCACCCTTCTTGCATTTCCATCTTCAGGGTAACAGTCTGATGGGTGTGTTTGTTTTTCTGCGTCTGTTATGCTGAAGAGATGGGAAGAATGAGAGTGAGGAGTCTTCCTCCATGGTCACTGTTTTGTCTAGCAAGCTCTCAGTTCTCTAGGGCCAGCTCCCACAAAAGCTAAACTACTTCTATTTTTAAGATTATTTGGACTAGAGAAAATCAGGCAGATTATACACAGTTGTCAGAGTTTCTGTCAGCAGATGAAAGCAAGATCACTTTGCTGGCTTCTGGCAAGTATTTCTTAACCTGATCCTCTTCTGCTTTCCTGCTGTATCCTGCCCCAATGGGGCTCCTGCAGTGAGACCTCACAAGGTTCCTGTTTCCCACTGTGGGCATTCCCTGGGGTGAGTTGTGCAACGGAGAACTGCTGTGCTGGAATGCCAGGAGGGACTTTGCTGTCTCCTGAGCCCAAACCCAACGATTTCTTGCAGCTGGCTGGTGTTCACAGCATGTCTCATACCTAGTGTAACCCAAGGACATCGTGCTACATGTGCATAAGGTGTGGTCCTACCAAGAGTGGGAGATGACCATGGAGACAATGCAAATACCAAAGCCCTGTGTTTAGGCTATCCTAAATTTAACTGTGGCAATAAGATAGACCTTCCCATCACTTTGCTCAGCCTGACTGCTCTCTTGGTCTTGAAGGAAGGATGACACAAGTTTAACTGAGTGAATGAATTAGCAGAGCTCCTGCATATAAGTCATCTAAGATCTCAGTTTAAGTGTTACCAGCCGTAGGTTCGGGCAGTGTTATCCTAGAAATCCTGAAATAAATTAGAAGGAACCCAAACGTTAATGGCTTGTCACGTTTGATATACAGATTGTCCAAACACTGCTTGCTTTCAGTGTGTCACAAATCATGCGAGACTGAGGAATAAACAACAGATGTTGAAAAGGAGAGATTTTTCTTCAGCAGTCTGTTGCCTCCAGCCAGTCTGCTGCTGCTCCTGACTCACGTTCAGCCTGGGAGCAGAGCAGCACCCCAGCATCGACTGGTGTTGAGGATCTGAGGCCTCTCCAGCAAAATCACTCGAGAGCTCCTGTTTCATAATGACAATACAGCAGTGGTTTATTTGAAGGCTGAGCCAACTTTGTAGCAAAGCCAAATATGTCTGGCTTGGCACCATGAGCTAGCACCGGAGCCAAGCAGCTGGAGCAGACTGTACGTGTATTTAAAAGAACAAAAACAGAGACACCAAGTTATCTCCTGTAAGAGGTCAATCAGAGTGCCAGAATGCAGTGCCAGGTTTTGCAGCACACTCTCTCTGGTCTATCTCTGGATTCCTCCAGACCCAACTCCTAAGCTAAGGTTTGATTCTCCACTGATTTCCCACCTCTCCTGGCTTTCTTCTTGTGGTCTGATAGTTGCAGTAATTACAGCCCTCTAAAGATTTAGTATTTTGCCCTTGCACCCACCTTTTTTCTTTTTGGGTCCAAGTCATGTCCTCTGCAATCCACACAACCACAAGGAAAAGCACTCTAGGATTTTCTGCATGGACTTCTCTCAAAGCTGTTTCTGTCAGAGTTAATGGGGTGATTTTTTCCTCTCACACAAAGAAGCAGTAACAACTCCTTGGCCTCAAGATTTCACTCATATTCTGTGAGCCAGGGACCTGCTGCTGGTCTGCCGGCTCAGCTGAATGATGGCATATAGGATAATTAATGATCATTAAGGCTGTGGCTGCCCCAGATGACTGTGGTGGAGAGACTATGTTCTCTGAGCTCGGGGTGGTTGGCTGAGGATGGTCTTCTGCATGCAGGACGTGGAGAACCCTCTTCCCCTGAAAACTGGATGCTCTTCAAGAACAGGGAAGGCTCTAGTGGGGAAGCTCACAAGTGGGACTGCTGGCAGTAGATGTTTGCTCTACTTTACCCATCTCCCAGAGCTTGCCTTTGCTGCTGCTGGGGTAGCTCAGCTCTCTGTGGAGCAGTTGCTTGGGTGTTGTGTTACACGGGACAACATACTGAGGCTACAACTGCAGTGCCCCAAGCAAAGTTGCGCCATTGCTTGAGTGACATCTTAAGAGAACACTTTCCATTCTAGAACAGGGATAAGCACAATTACTTTGGGCTTTTTTTATCCTTCAGGCACCTGCTAATTTTCTTCTATGTGCATTTGTTGCTGTGCCACGATTAGGATGGAGCTCTCAGGAAAGTCCTGTCTTCTCAGTCACATCCAAGAGGGTCAAACCAGCTTGTGAGACACCTGCCCTACTGAGAAATTCAGGTTTTCCTAGTTAGAAGCATTTAAATTTGAGAGAACTTGAAAAAGATTGGTTTTGTTCAGGGTGTAAATCATCACTGACTTAATCCCTTTTGATTATACTAGGATGTGTTCAGATGCTGGATAGGATGAATCCTCTTTTCCCTGGGCCCCAGAAATGCTTCAGGTCTTTCTATCTGAACCATGGACCAAGAATGAGAAGGGATCATAAGATATTATGAACTCAAGGCACACTTTTTCTTGCCTAATTAATGATTTTACTCATGATATTAAATCCACATGTGCTCTTAACAGACTACAAATGAGAAATCTGGAAACCAATTTCCAAAGCACTTTCCATTATGCAAGTAGTAGGAGATGTACCATAGCTTTTCAGTAAATTAGTTGGTAAATTGTTTTCTCTCTCATCTTTACTGCTATAACAAAAACATGTTAGCTTTAGGTCTCAATTTTTTGGCTTATTTGTGCTCTCACCTATTAGCCTGAATCAAGGAAACAACACAGATAAATGTCTGACCTGCAAACAACTGCATGAATAAAGGATAAAACCTGTTTACTGAAGTAAATCTTGGAGACATTCTGGTGGTGAGGTGGATTGTCCCGTCCAGTGGTCATTCATGCTATCTTGCTTCAACATGTGATGACTGAAACTGCCCTTGATTTTGTGCAAAATGTCTTGGGGAAGTGCTCAGCTGCCAGCTCATTCCTTGCCCTGAATTCCAGAGGGAATTGCAGTGTGACCCAGTTAAAGGTAATTACCTTTAGCCCGTTTCTGTACTCTCTGAATTGCCTGCAAGATTCACAGCCCTTGAAATGAGAAATCTGACACCTTTGCATAAAATGTTTGTTCAAGATTTTTATAAATGAGGGAATGTGATTGAATTGGAGCCTGGGTGAGGGTGAGCTGATGTCATTGACACTGCGTTCATTTTGCATGGGGTGAAGATGTCACTCCCTACTGCTGCTGGAAAGCTAATGTCCACCCCCAGCACAGACAGACCCCGAGTAAGTGATTCCCTCTCAGCTTCAGTAGGGACCAGCTTGGGGCTTTTAGCTACTTCTGCCAAGATCTGCGACAAGGAAGAGAAAGGGTGGTGGGTGAAGACATTATTTCTGCACGGGTGAGACAGGTGAGGTGGCTTGACTCCTGCCTGCCTCACACAGGTTTTACTCCCCTTTCCTGGTTACACCTGCACTGCACTGGTTGCACAGGGAGGCATCAATAATGCAAGTCCAGCTGCAAAGGGCTGGACACGTGGTTCAGGCTGACAGCACACAAATACAACCCAAGTTTTTAACCAAAAGCAGATGGCTACTGTGAAAGAAGCAAGTTGTTACCAGCAAAGACTGAGCTGGGGGCAACCAATGTTATTTAGGGAAGAGGAGTAGGATAGTCTCATGGGATTACATTGTGATAAGGGGTGAAAGCTCCCAGGGAATAGGAAAGCCTTTTGCTTCAGACCTTTTGGTCAGGGCTTCTTGGCCAGCTCCCTTCTGGGGCACAGCTGGACACCACAGGACGAGCAGCAGGAGCAGACCTTTTGTTTCATGAGTGACTGCCTGGGTTCATGAGGAGCAGTTGCTATGCAGCGTGAGCTGCAGGCATTCACCTCACCAGAAACACTTCCCTTGGATAATGCAGAGCAGAGCTGCTGGGGCTGCCAACCACACAGTGCGTGTGTCGGTCCTCGCACCTGAGCAAGGGAGTGAGGGGAGGTTTGGGGATTGCCTTACGGGGGTTATCCCCAGCCTTTGCAAAACTTGAGCTGTCAGAGCAGCTCTGTGAACTCCTAGGTTTTACTCTGGCACTCATGTTCAAATTGGGTCCAGCATCCCTTTGTGTCAGCTCAGGGTTTTTAAAAAATTCACACCTGCACGGAGAGATCCAGCTCTGGGGCTCAGTCAATGGCTGAGCTCCTCCCATTGCGCTCATCAGGAAGCACAGTCTTAAGATTGTTACCTTGGAAGATAAATGGAAATGTCACCAGCCTTGGCTGTGGTGCTCAGCAGGTGAAACACCTTTGCAAGGTTCCTTATTCTGGCCACAGTGGGCTTTTAATGAACACATAGACAAGCATGAGGAAAATACAGAAAGAACGTGTGTAAGGGGGATGTTGTGCCTACTGTCTAAGTATAGGTAGCATTGTATGGTTTATCTGTGTTTGTTTAGCCAAAGGAAGACAGGCATTAACATTCTGTTTCAGTCCTAATTAGTGGCTGATAAAAACACAAGGTGGTACTTAACAGTCTTGGCAGTGCAATTTATCTAAAATTCCCTAATAATACAGTTGTAGCAGTCTTGGAAGGGCTGCTGTAATGACTTTCACCCACTTAAGGTTTGGTACCAACAATATCCAATATGTTGGTTGCTTAGGAGACAAAATTAAAGCCAAACATGTTTATTCCTCCCCTTTTTTAGTACATAGAGGATTATCTTCCTGCAATATTTCCCTCTATTCAATGCCTAAGCTTTAGGTGTTTATATGAATGAAAAAAACTCCAAACCCTAACAATCCAGATCCTCTATTAAATCAGCAGATGGCTCCTAGAGCCAAATTAGGGACCTGTGATAGAACAATAAAAGCTCTGCTTTATACAGAGCACATGCTCAGAGCTGGCAGTGTTAAATGAGACCTCCATGCAATCTGCTCTGAGAAATAGCCTTACTGGCACTGACCTCTCCCTTCGTATAATTCAACACTCTGTCACCCACTGCAATTGCACAGACGTCTTTGCCATTTAGCAGACCTTGTATGGACTGACTTTCCCAATATTTATTTAAGATGAATTGTATAAACTAGTTATTAGTAGTCTGCCAGAGGAAGGGAGATAACAGTGTTTGTATTAGGTTACATAAAATCCAGCACCTGGGCAAGGTGCACCGAGCATGTTTCTAGCAAAGTTGGTTGTTTCAGGGACTGCTGCTGATCATGCTGAAGGCAAAAGTAAAACTCAGAGCAGCTTAAATCAGAGGAAAAGCACATCTTGCCTAGGTCGTGCTGAGGTTCTGAGCTTAGTATGGCTGAGTTACTAAGTTTATGATGTTTTTAAAAGGTATCTGAATTCAGCCGAGAAATGAAGATGACAGAGCAGTGGGATCTGACCAACCCCATCTCGTTGTGTGTCTGTACAGTCTTACTGACTTCATCACAACTTAGAACTGCTTTTCAGTGGCTTCTGGGATACAGGAGTAGGGCCTTTCTGGAGTCTATTCTCAGGCACACCGCCGAGCTGGGGGTCACTTTGCCTCTCTGTGCTGCCTTCTCCCCACCTGCATCAGAGCAGCAGTTGCAGCTCGTAGGAAATACTCTGTGGTGGATAAATAATGTCCCTGAAAAGTTGCTTCTCAGCAAAAGGTTGCCATGTGCAGGGATCCCCTTCTTGTGACAAGGGGCAATGGACACAAACTGGAACTTGGGAAGTTCCACTTGCACATAAGGAAAAACTTCCTTTGAGCGTGCCAGAGCCCTGGACCAGGCTACCCAGAGAGGCTGTGGTGTCTCCTTCTCTGGAGACTTCCAAAACCCACCTGGGTGCCATCATGTGCAACCTGCTCTGGGTGACCCCGATGGAGCAGAGAGGTGGAAGGAGATGATCCCCAGAGATCCCTTCCAACCCACACCACGTTGGGGTTCTGTGAAGTAACTAGAGTAAGTAAAGTGGATGTCTGATGGGGAGTCACTAATGCTGGTAACTGGAGCTTCTGATTGGAGGTCGGGGAAAGCCCCTGGAGATCTAACCACGTGGAAGCCTTTTGTAAGCCATGCAATTCATTATCATTAATTCTTACTGCTTAAGATTCACCAAGGAAATCCAAGTCCTCAGTAAGCTGGCAGTAGATTTCTCCCCCTTAACCTGAGTCCTTCCACGGCCCCAGTACTGATTTACTAACAGCAGGAAGAGAAGGGGCAGAATGTTTGTCCTGGGCAGCCCCTTGCCCGTGGCCCTGCCCGGGCTTCCAGCGGTGGGCCCTGCAGGAGGCGAGGCACAGGGCTACACTGTGTCCATCTGTCTGTCCATGCTGCGTGGCCCTGCCTGCTCCTGCCTGCTGGAAAACCAGCCTGCCAGCACTGAGCTGTGCCCTGCTCCACACCGAGCTGTGCTTTCCCGCATCCCTCCACTGCTCACTCACAGGTGTCTGCTCAGCTTGATCTCAACGGAGGTACCCAGACATCGTGGTGGATCCCAGTTGCAGCCCTGGAGCTCCAGCCCAGGCCATAAGCACTAATTACCACAGTTAGGAGTGCTCAGGGCTCCAGAATGAAGATACTTGCAGGACTCTCAAACCTTTTGAGTTTCCAACCGTAACCTTCACTTAAGGGAAGGGAAAACCCAGTCCCGTTATTAAAACCACATTGTTTCTTACAGCTGATTGTAATGAAATGTCCTTTCATAGAATCACAATAGTTGGAAAGGACCTCTAGGATCATCAATTCCAACTGTTATCTCAGCATCTCTCTAACCTTTTTCCTCCTGCACAGAAAGCCTGGGATAGGGGGGAGTAAGGCAAAAGCCCTGGAACTGCAAGGCTGATGGTAGCTAATGTACGAGCACTATTTCATTTTTTATTGAGTTTGTCTTTTCTTTCCCTGCTCTGCCTTCCTCCCCACAGTATCTCTGCATTGATTTTTCACTCTGCCTGTTTATAAATGTTTATAAAGCATTTAGGGAGCCTAGGGAAGAAAAGGTCTCTAAGTACTTAGTGGAGGAAGAATCTAAACCCTGGGCTGCTCTATTCTTGCTGACACTGGACAGTATTTTGTGCTGTGCGGAGTCCTGCTCCCAGGATATGGTGCTGCTTGGATGGAGATGATTAAAGCAGGCAAAACCTTAGTGTTACCCATCTACAGCCACTGCAGTGCAGCCAACACTGCAGACAGCAGGAGGACCTGAAATGGCATTGGCACCTACAGCTTGGGCAAAACCAGCACACCGGTAGGTGGTAAAGGAAATAAGCACACATCATTCCACATTTACTGTTTGCTTTGGGCAATGAACTTATTTTCACATGGAATACTAGATGACCTCCTTGTGTTCCTTCCCATCCACTAAGTGAAGTCTTCTTGATGACATAGGAATGGAGATGTTATTAAGCCAATAAATACATTTATTGGTTCTATCATGCTGTTTGTTAGAGAAATGAAACCAATCAGGGTCTTCATTTAAACTCACTGGAAAGATGCAGAATTCATATCCCAAGGTTTCTGACACTTGGAGTGCTTGTGCAGCACTAGTCCTACCTTCTCACTAGCATTTCTCTCTTTGCTACATGTCTGAGTGTTTCTAAATCCACACTCTGCTTTCCCAACCTTGTAGCACCCAGGTCCTTAACGAGGACAGAAAACTGCATATACAAAGGTGCAAATCACCTCTGCCTTGCACAGGAGCAGGAGGTTCCACAAGGCACATAGCAGGACCTAGGTTCAATCTGGTTTGCAGCAAGCATTAATTTCAGTATAAGCATTTAGCATTGTTGGAAGATAAAACTGTCAAGAAGGGGCTGAAGAATGACAGAAGTGATGAAAAATTGCTTTTTCAATTTGATATCCCTGTTTTCCCCACACCATCTTTCTTAAATGTATCAGATGGGGCATCTTTGAAACCACTGGGGTTTGGCTGATGCTTCGTTCCCCACCCTTTTCACACAGCTTCATTCAATTCCACTGGCCCAACAGCTAATTAAAGGATCCTGCCTTTTGGGCCTGCTTTTCATCCCTGCTTGATTGTGCTGCTCTGGCACGTGCTTACTTGGTTAACTCCTCTGGTTAAGGAGTTCAGTGGGGGAGAAATCAGGGAAAGAGCTAGTTGTTCAAATGGGAGTGGAATGGAGTGAAGGGCTGCAGGTGAGACAAGAGCCCAAGTTCCTCCTGCTCCTCTTGCAGTGTGGTTCCTTGCCAGAGATGCAGAGTGCTACCAGAGCTGGGTAAGTTGCAGTGTAAGAGATGAAGTGCCATCAGTGTGTTTTGAACCTTAGCCAGTGCTATATTGCAGATGGATGGGGGTGAGGAAGGTGGAAAGCTACAATCTACAGCAATTTCCTTCTATTGCTGTGTGTTGAATGCTCATTTCTTTTTTTATTCTTGAGCATTTAATTTTAGCAAAGTGTTGTTTGTCTAACATCTGCTGTTCCCTCTGCTTTAAAGTTTTGAAGTTCAGTCTTCTGAGCCTTGTGTTTTATTGGAAGCTGAAGTTATCTAGCTAGTTACAGAGCTCTAGCTGGGGTATGGGAGGGAAGCCATCATTTCTGTACCACAGTGGAGGATTGCATGTTGGTGGGTCTGCTTATAACCACTCTGGGGAGGAAGCTAGAAGGGTTGGTATCCTTTATAAAGCAGTTTTCCAAAGGATGCTCTTTTTCTGCTGAGGTTGAAATGTTTTGCAAGAAAGTGTCTATTTCAAAGATGTTTTGGCAGGAAAGTTTGGAAAGGAATGTTTGTTTTAACTCCTTTGTTTTGTTTGAGCTGTTTTTTCAATGACTTAGTAAAGTGGTTGCTTGTTTTGTAACAGAAACACTTTGAAATTTCTGCTCTGCGGAACAACTTCAGGTTTTGAGTTTTTGTTCTAGTTCTGAGCAACAGCAACCTTTGAAGTATCAGAGTACCTTGTAGGTTTAGAATTCACCCAACATCAGGTAGTATATGACATCTTTTTGTGTAAGCTCTGTTTGTAATTGCTTCTGCCCTCACCTCTGTGGGTGTTTAGCTTGGCTTTCTGTTGTGAGACTGTTTGCTAGTATGCTTAGAGAGAAGGTCTTCTCATAGGGGAATTGCATGGGTTTAGTTAATTATGCAATTAAGGGTTTTGCTTGCAAAAGGACAAATCTTATCGAATTCAACACACAAAGAATTTTGATAGGCTAGTGCTGTACTGAGCTTTTAAAATGTACCTAATACTCAATGGCTTGGTTTGGTTCTTAGAAAAAGATTAAACAAGTCTCAGACTTGCAGGGCTGTGAGAATTGGAAATGGTGGGGGAGGAGGCAGTTATCTGATCTCCATATCTGAACTTCATCCAAGAGGAACAGCAAGGGTAGGCATCATGTACCCAGGCTGAGAGTCTCTGCTTTAAATGGGTGAGGTTGGCTCTTTTGGGCTGCTTTCTGTGCTGCTGGTCCTAAAGGACAGGACACGGTGCCTCTGAGATCCCAGGTGTTCCTTAGACTTTCATATCTTTGCTGTATTTCGATAAACCAGTAAAGCTCAGAATTATTTTGATTTAGACAATCCAAATCTTGAAAACAACTAGACTTACACAGTCAATAAAACAGAACTGTCTCTTCAGCACTGCACTGACAAGGGTCTGAAGAAAGACACACAGCGAACCTCTCCACTAATATTAAACTGATTTGGCCATTTTTATTCTATAAAGGAGGCTGGTTATGAGATTTAAAAAGACTCATATATCATGCTGCCTCATTAATTTTCCATTTGGGCTCAGCTGTCGGAGGATACCATATTAAACTGCTGCCTGGAGTAGTCTTTGGTGGCAGAGAAATGATGTTTGATACCCTTTGCATTTCACACAGTCTGTATAAAAGGTCTCCTTGATTTGCCATCCCTATTATTTTCTGTCAGAGAACCCTACACAGCCTCTCCAAAATAATATCACCTCTCCAAAACCCTGAAGGTCTATTTGTGGTTTCCATGGTGACAAAATGACCCATAATATTCTTTGACTACTTCAGTAAATGAAGGACATAACTGGGCCTTTGAAGAATAATAGATTTTTTTTTTTTCTTAAGAAAAGGCATACTTGTGAGCTCAAAAAAGGGGGTAAAAAAAAAGGATGAAAAAGATATTAAGGGAAGAGATTTAGCTTGTAACTCAAAGGGCTTTGTGTCAGCAAGTATAGCAGACAGCACTTGTTGAAAAATAGACCTTGAGCCATCTGGTACCAAAACAGAAGTGGGATATAGCCCTTGTGATGACTGAGATGAAGGAGCTTTTGCTGTAACTCATTTTTCCAATAGCTGTGCTACTCAGTTCTGCATTCAGTGACAGGCAGGGCCAGGCGCTGCAGGTGCAAGCCTGTGGTTAAAACATTTTCTTCCAGGAACCGTCAGAACCCCGCTCTGTGCTGCGTAGGAGGGAGGATGGGATTTTCTAGCAGAGCTGGCCTGGGGGAGAAGTGGGTGGGAAGGAAGCAGCGAGGCTTTTCTCAGGGTTTTTGGGGACTTTGTGGAAAAGCCATGTTTCCATTTGTAGTGCTGTTAATGATCAGCCCTGACCGCAGAGCTGGTGCTGTGTGTGCCGAGGGAAGGTGCTGAGCAGGCTGCCGTGTGGTCTGGAGCCACTGCTGGCTCATCTGCTGTTTCTTCCCACCGTGGGGGGACTCTCCAGGCTCTTTTGCCTCTGTAGGGCAGAAAGGATCCCTTAGGGTGTGATGAACCCTTGTCTCTTGGCTGCTTTGCATAAAACCAGTGTGAGATTTGTAAACTGCTCAGTCTTACGAGAACTGCTACCCCAGGAGCATCCACAGTATGCTCGGGAAAGAAGTTTTTAAACAAAACCACATCTTACAGGTGAAGGGACTGAGACAGAAGGCAGGTAACTTGGCTCAGTGGAATCTCCGCGGGTATGTTGTGGAGGAGAGTGAAGGGGTGCTTGTTCTATCCCCAAGATATTTTGGGATAATGCTCTTTCCTTAGCTAAACTGTAATTCAGTTTTCCTTAGCACATGTTGCCAGCTACAGTGATGCTGTCCATAATGGTAAGCTGGTGGTCTCATCATGCACTGGGCCAGAACTGTGTAGTCCATGGGTCAGAAATACAGAGAAAAGATGATGAAAATGACTTAAAAAATAAGTGTGAGATTCCTGGACTGCAGGAGCAGACGCCTCCAGGTGGTTCAGGTTAGCCTGGATAGGTAAAATCCAGACATCTGGGTTATCTGAGCATTGAGGGGGCTGCTCTACAGGAAAACTCGGAGTGTTCCCAGCAGCTAGTCAGAAATTCCTGCTCCTGGAATTAGTGAGCTTTTCTTGTGGTGTTTCTGGCCTTTTGGGTGTTTTCTAGCACTTTACCTCCCAGTCCTGGAAGAAAGGGGGAAATATGAAGATGACTTGAAATTTGATTCCAGAGTGTCCTGGTTGGTTGCAGATGTCCCTGGAATGACTTTAGCAGTTCTTCCCTTGAGTGTGCTGGTGCTGCAGGAGAGGACCAAAGTCTGGTGCAATTCCTTACTCTATTTACACTATTTACCCTACATTTTAGTGTTTTTCTAGCCTGGTTTTTTTTTTTTTTTTTTTTTTGTGGGGCTGAAAATAAGTTAACATTAAACCAAACAAAATGTTTGTGTGACTGGCTGCTTGCTTAGTAAAGGACTGTAATTGAGGCAACTTAAATAGTATAAATAGAGACAGAACTGAGGGCAAGATTAAGCCAAAAACCAGTCTAAATCTACATTTACTACCAGCCTTGACAATCTGAGGCAAAATCTTGCTTGATTCCTCTGTTCCTTGCATGCGCATGCCTTTGGCAGGGATGATTAAAGTCTCTGCTGCTTCCCCTCTAATGTGAACAAAGCCCTTTAGAGCCCTATTCTAGTTTCCTCTTAGCATCGTATTTGGCTTCCTTTGGGAGTGACCTCTCACTGCCCACAGCCCACCTTCATCCTGCCAGAGTGCCTGCAGAGAGTTGCTAAGTTAAACATCATAAATCCCACTATAAATGATTACACAGAGCTTTTCACTAACAATCTTCTGTGGGGATATCAAGCTTGATAGAAGCATAAATCATTTAAAGAACATCTGCCTAATGAGGGGTAACCTGGAACTGCTTCCCTGAGCCTGCGTGTGTCAAGGGGGAAAAAAAATGTAGGCAATTGGGCTATTTTAGCTAATGCCTGCTGGAGCAAGTGGTTGACTTCTGTTGTTTCAACTATGCCTTGCTGGACACATGGGACTTGCCCACATTCCCTGACAAGGATATTTGCTTTGCCTGCAGCCCATGGCACCAAGAGTGAGGGATAGAAGCTCACTGTGTGTGGCTGTAAAGGAAGTCTAATAATGGGCATTGACTAAAAGTTCTGCAGGGGCAGATGGGACAGAAGAGGAAACACAGCAGAGGCAACCACCCATCAAGTAGGTGGTTTAGGGGCAAGCCGGGCAAAGATGTGCTGTGGTCAGGGAGCTCTGGTTTGTGAAATGGCAATGGATCTGGCAAGGCTGAGAACAGAAGCCATGACTTAGGAGGAGGGTAGAGAACGCAGCTGGAATTACCTCACCAAGCTCTTGCTTGAAACATCGTGGCTGGACACATAGCACCTATTTGTGTGGGCACAGAGGAGTGCTGAACATTGCAGTCAATGCCATGATTGCATTTGTCAGAGAAAGCATGAGGTGAACTTGAAGGAGGGAGTCAGAACATGACTAACAGATAAGGAAGTTCCTGGTAAAGGTAAAGGGTGTGCTTGTAAGAGATTCTGACGTGTTTCTCAGGACCCATTGGGGCAAACAAGTTCGTTTACAGACAATCCTGTAGGCAGAAAACTCTGCAGCTGAAAAGCCTTTTCTGTCCTTTCATTAGGTGTGCTGGAAAGAGTTTGGGTTTCCCATTGTCAGTCACTGTTAAGCTAACCTCTGACCATGTGAAAGATACCTCACTGTCAAACTAGTGATGGAAGGATTAGTAGGTGAGGAGTAACAAGTGGAAGCTTTTCTTTCTAAAACCACTGAATCACCAGGAAAGGTGTAAATAAACAGCAGCAACCTTGCAGTGCAATTGAATTTCTCTGGTGGTGCAAATTTCACTGCCAGATGCTCATAACAAGTCTTGATATCATGGTTTGAAGCTACCACTCCATGATGATAGATTTAACAGAGATGACTAGCAATGGGAGCAGCATAATTTTTAAAGTAAATTTCTTGTCACACAGAGCTGTCTGTGAGATTTCAAGAAACTCTGTGCCTCCCTGCATGAATAAATGTGCTGGATGTGTGAGTTGCCCACCACCTTATGATGGGGTCATTGTTGGGTGTAACTTCTCTCTCTGACCTGCAGAGATGATGCCTTGGATCTTACCACTGTGATTAGAACCGAGACGGGGAGGTCAAGAATAGTTCAGTCTTTTCCTTGTGTTGTTGAGGATGAAGTCAATAGGAAGTAAATATTATTGATTGCTGTTTTCATTCAAAAATCAAGATTCATTGAGGTGAATCTGAGGGCAATAGAAACACTCAAGGGAGAAGAGACCAATAAATCATGACATTGAATAGAATAATATTTGTAATGCAGCTAATTTTGGATATTGAGTGTTACTTGACCAAGTGGGTTTTGTTGGTTTTTGTTTTTGTTTTTTTAATTGTCCTGTTAAACAGCTTGGTAGGCTGTACCATTTAAAGTCTACTGCTTGGGTACTGTGGGACTGTGGAGTACCTCATTAAGGGGCATAAAATCTGTGAGGGAATGCCATACAGTATGTTAATGTAGTGATGGGCTGCTCAGCTTCCTGCT